>NC_056739.1:5010035-5272535 GCF_019279795.1 Protopterus annectens | reverse complement strand
CCAGTCCAAAGGAGATTTTAGACTGTAAAGTGGTGACAGGGGAAAGTGCAGTTAGGCAGCATAGGATGGTGGTCTGTAGGATGACACTGGGGAATAAGAAGAGGAGGAGTGTGAGATCAGTGCCAAGGATTAAATGCTGCAAGTTGAAAAAGGTTGATTGTGAAGTGGAGTTCAGGGAAGAGTTAAGACAGGCACTAGGTGGCAATGAAGAATAGCTGGGTAACTATAGTACAGCTGGTAAGGGAGACAGCTAGAAAGGTGCTTGGTGTGACATCTGGACAGAGGAAGGAGGACAAGGAGACCTGGTGGTGGAATGAGGAAATACAGGAGAGTATACAGAGGAAGAGGCTGGCGAAGAAGTGGGATTGTCAAAGAGATGAAGAAAGTAAACAGAAGTATAAGGAGATGAAGTGCATGGCAAAGAGAGAGGCAAAGAGAGAATTGGCGAAGGCTAAGGATAAGGCATATGGAGAGTTGTATGAAAGGGTGGACACTAAGGAGAGAGAAAAGGACCTGTACCGATTGGCTAGACAGAGGGATGGAGCTGGGAAAGATGTGCAGCAAGTAAGGGTGATAAAGGATAATGAGGGAAATGTACTTTCAAGTGAGGAGAGTGTGTTGAGGAGATGGAAAGAGTTATTTGAGGGGCTCATGAATGAAGAGAATGAGAAAGAGAGAAGGCTAGATGATGTGGAGATAGTGAATCAGGAAGTGCAACAGATTAGCAAAGAGGAAGTAAGGACAGTTATGAAGAGAATGATGAATGGAAAGGCTGTTAGTCCAGATGACATACCTGTGGAAGCATGGAGTTGTTTAGGAGAGATTGGAGTGAAAATTTTAACCAGATTGCTTAATGAAATCTTGCAAAGTGAGAGGATGCTTGAGGAGTGGAGAAGAAGTGTTTTGGTACTGATTTTTAAGAATAAGGATGATGTGCAGAGCTGTAGTAACTACAGAGGGATAAAACTGATCAGTCACAGCATGAAGTTATAGGGAAATAGAAGTGCAAGCTAGATTAAGAAGGGAGGTGATGATTAGTGAGCAGCAGTATGATTTCATGCCGGGAAAGAGCACTACAGAATTGATGTTTGCTCTGAGAGTGTTGATGGAGAAGTATAGAGAAGGTCAGAAGGAGTTGCATTGTGTCTTTGTGGACTTAGAGGAAGCATATGACAGGGTGCCTAGAGAGGAGTTGTTGTATTATATGAAGATGTCTGGAGTGGCGGAGAAGTATGTAACAGTGGTACAGGATATGTACGAGGGTAGTATGACAATTGTGAAGGCTGCGTCAGGAGTGATAGATGCATTTAAGGTGGAGGTAGGATTACATCAAGGATCAGCTCTGAGCCCTTTCTTATTTGCACTGGTGATGGACAGGTTGATAGATGAGATCAGACAGGAGGCCCATGGACTATGATGTTTGCAGATGACATTGTGATCTGTAGTGAGAGTAGGGAACATGTTGAGGAGACCCTGGAGAGGTGGAGATAGTCTCTAGAGACAAGAGGAATGAAGGTCAGCAGGACTAAGACTATATGTGTGTGAATGAGAGGGAGGATAGAGGAATGGTGAGGATGCAGGGAATAGATCTGGTGAAGGTGGATGAGTTTAAGTAGTTGGGATCAACAGTTCAGAGTAATGGTGAGTGTGGAAGAGAGGTGAAGAAGAGAGTACAGGCAGGGTGGAGTGGGTGGAGAGGTGTGTCAGGAGTGATTTGTGATAGACGGGTACCAGTAAGAGTGAAAAGGAATGTCTACAAGAGGGTAGTGAGACTAGCTATATTATATGGGTTGGAGATGGTGGCATTGACAAAAAGGCAGCAGTCTGAGCTGGTGGTGGCAGAGTTAAAGATGTTAAGATTTGCATTCGGTGTGTGAGGATGGACAGGATTAGGAATCAGTATATTAGAGGGTCAGCTCAGGTTGGATGGTTTGGAGACAAACCAGAGATGGAAGATTGGGTTGGTTTGGACATGTGCTGAGGAGGGATGCTCAGTATGTTGGGAAAAAGATGCTAAGGATGGAGCTGCCAGGTAAGAGGAAAACAGGAAGGCCTAAGATAAGGTTTATGGATGTGGTGAGAGAGGACATGCAGGTGGTTGGTGTGACAGAGAAAGATGCAGAGGACAGGAAGAAACGGAAACAGATGGTCTGCTGTGGTGAACCCTAATGGCAGCAGCCAAAAGAAGAAAGAAAAAATAGTTTATAGGTAAGTACAAGTCTAGATGCCCTTGCAGGACATTTTAAGCCTAGCCAACTTCCCATCAAAGATGAGAATCACACTCTATACCTTATACCTGTGAGCTAAATGCCTTAATCATTATGCCAATCCTCCAGCCCCAAAGAGACACAAACGATGCACCCTTGCCACAGTAAACCACAACACTATAGCTAAAAATATAAACACATTCAATTTATTTTTATCTGTAAACTGTAAAAGTTTATCTTTATTTTTTAAATTAGCTTCATTGTATAGTAGATCTCTTTTTTACGTCCTTCTATTTCTCATGACTATGCAAATTGAGGAAACCTTTTCAGTATCCTGTTGGTGCACACATTTTCCTACCAGTTTACAGTAGATCAGTAGTATATAGTCTGATGCTGTGTTATTAAAGTTTGATTTAAGATACATTCAGTTTTCAAAGCAGGAAAACATGCTTACATAAATGTATCTGCAGTTATTTACTTAAATTGATATATCTAGTGTGGAGCATTTTTATTGTTCAACTCATAATAAACCTTCGCCTAGTTACTTAGCTCCAGTAAAGTCAAATTAAATTATATATGTGCTGAATACGTCTTCCTGTGGTGTCGGGTCTAGTTTATTATCACTATACTCTGTTTAACCAATGAAATAGCCACATTTAATGGCTATTTTAGGAGTGGTGTATAACATAATGGTAACATCACCTCTAAGAATTCAGAATACTCTTGTTCTCCCCTTGTATTAACACTATTACTCAATAATACATGGCTTGTCATAGCATATTGCTTAAATATAAAGTTTGCTTTGCAATCTCATGAATACAATTGTTTATCTTAAATTATGTTAGTTCTCTTCTTGTGTACTTCCAAAACTAGCCTGAGTAAATTAGAATGCCAGTGCAGTATTGTTTATTTGGCCTTGCTTAAAAATATACACCCAGAGCTGTTCAGCTTCGCCTTGATCTGGTTTGCCATCTGCTAAATAAACACTGTTTTGAGTTTCCATGTTCAAAAAAAGTATTCATTTAAATAATTTGATCCCTTGAGAAGTTAATGTTACTTTTTAAAAACATTATAAATATAACTATGAAAATCATATTATATTTAACTGATGCGTATTGAAAACCTTGCTTCATGCATGCTTTAATTGGATTCCAGGATTTACTTTAAAAACCCATTTTATAGAATGTAAACTGGCAAAGCTTGTGTTGTGTCAGAAATTTAGTGCAATGAACTCCAGTGGTAAAACATCAAGTATATGTATACTGTTACAGCCAACTCCCTGCTGTTGGTTGTTTAACATAATGATGAACTGTGGGTGTGTTTAAGTTGCCACTTATTTAGAGACCTTTTCTGATCGGCATGCAATTGATGTTTTGATGACTTAGCTATAGGGGTGTACTGCAGATGCCATGAGATTGGTAGGGATGTCTGCACTGAAGTTTATGTTGAATTATAATCCTCAACTCTGTTGGATCAGAAGTATGTTAGGTTTGACTTTATATTCAGTCTATTGGGACATTTAGAGCTGTTAAGCTGTTGACAGACATTTTGTTCATACTGTTATCACATTCTGTATGCATGCTTGCAATATTGTTTGTTGAAAATGTTGGCATGTGTGAGATTGTATGTGTTTAAGTGAAATCTGACTGATACCAGTAAACAGGTGTACTTCTTTTTTGGGTAGGCAACTTCCAGATAGTGTGGCTACTTGTTTGAAATAAGTTATCTGTCATGTATAAATTGTGTGTTGCCACTGCACTCTTAGGATAGGTCTTCTGCCAAATATTGGTAACAGTAGACTTGGTTAATGTCATTTATGTTAAGGATTGCCTTCTTTTGGCCTTTTTGGAAGCATATGTGCTTAATGCATGACATCACCATAATACATTTTTTATACAGATATTTGGATTATTGTAATCCTGGGTAACTATTGTCCTTAATAGACCAAAAGTTTGGTGGAAATAGTGGTAAGATCTATCTTTTTTTTGTCTTGTCACCTGGGTCTTGCTCAGCAGTTCTCTTCCCTCACTCCACTCACCCGATCATTCCTTTCTCAGGGCAAGCAGCAAGGAACTGCAGCCCAGTCAATAGCCATACAGCTGAAGGACCTTACCTGGAGAGGAAAGAGTTAAGAGGTAGGGAATGGACTCATCTGCTGGCACCATTAGGCACCTTCCAACCCCTGTAGCAGCTCTCTTGACCCCACTATGTGCCGACTCCACCCATGACTTCAACAGCTACTGTGATACAGTGTTAGGAAATGTGTGCTTAGCAGTTTGTCCTAAATGGGTGGAACACCCAGTGCTCTTTCTATGTGTGTCACTCCTGCAGCAAGGAAGGATGAGCTGGCAATGCTTATTCACCCCCACCCTTATCATCCTCTCCCCAACACCACCCATGCTAATAGTTGAACAACAGTAATCTGGTTTACAGTAAGGGCCATTTCTCTCTAGGTCATGGGCTGGGCTGTTGCCTCCCTAGGTCATGGGGAGGGTTTTTGTCTTTCTAGGTCATTGGGTGTGCTGTTAGATTTCTGTTATTATTGGAAGTCTCTGTTCTTCTAAGTGTGCTGATTTAGGGTAGCTTATGAATTCATTATTAAGCACATTAATATATTGCATGATTCTATGATTTTGTTTTCATCCCATTAGGCTGAGGATGAAAATGTTCCCATATGTACGGCAGTTTATCTATTGTGTCACAACTATGTGGAATTCCAGTGGTCTCAATATTTTTCAAAAAAAAATTTTTGATTTATATAAAAAAGAAGCCTTTTATTCTGAAAGGAAACTGTGTAATGCAGGAAAAATGGTGCAGACTAAAGATATTACTATTGATAGCACCAGAAGCATGAAAGGCTGCTTGGTTGCTTTCCATAGTGACTCTTATATGGGTATTTCTTGGTTTCTCTTAATTGGTTGCCATATATGACGTATATAACTTTATTGTTGTGAGTTAACAGGAGTACTTTTCTTCATAGGCAATACAACTCCTAGGTAATTTTTTCTGTGCATGCACACCACAGTATGGATGCAAAACATGTTCACTGTTTCACATTTGTTATACAGCCTGACATTAAATGCTGTTGATATAGGAAAAAATAATTGATAGAATTAAAGAAAAATATGTAACAAAAGTTAAAAAATATGTTTACTTTCAAATGCTGAGGTGTTTGGAAGTACAAATGTATAATTCCTAATGACACAACTGCCACAATGAAGAATTATTAGTGCCCTAATGGAATTTCAAGACTGTACAATTTAAGTCCCTAAATTTTGAAAAATTAAGTTCAGTTCGTCAACTATAAAAGCAAAGTATGACGTCCACTGGTACACATTGAGAGCATTTTTTTTGCAGGGTCCTTCCCCCATACCACCAGATCTGGTGCCACACCACCCATAACCAAAAATAATTCCTTTACTAGAAGCACAGAGATGACAGAGAGGTCCCTGAGATGGAGCAATTTCAGACATATATTTCTCCAATCTCACTTAATGTCTCATTGTTTCAGGAGTCTCTCTTTTGGCTCTCAAATGCACAAAACGAATCCAAAATAATTTTGAATTATACTCTATCCTCTATCTACCCTCCTTCTGCTCCAGTCTCTCCACTATCATATCCAAATATTCCCCTGCTAGGACTCTACACAGCTCAAATCAAGAATTATTAGACATCTACAAACCCAAAACCAAAATAGGCTGCCTTCTCTAAAACTATAACCCAGCTACATCCTGGAACCAACTCCCCTTGGAAATAAAATCCCTCTAGCATAGCAAAAGTTTCAAATTAGCCAAAAGGAAATACCTAAAAACAAAGTGGTTTGGCCACTGTAGCCAACCACCCTGAAACCACCATCCTTTTATCTATTTCACCACCTCACTCTTAATGTATCTCTAACATTATTCCCCTGCCTCTTCTAACTCTTCCCTTCCTCTATCTCCAACCATTCTTAATTCTTACAGTCTCAAAACAACCTACCTGTCTAGTCTGTCTCCTATACTCTACCTCTCCTACATCTCCTACTAGCCATTCTTACTTTCCTTTCTTGTTTCCAAACTCCTATATAACTAGATCCTACCCACTTTAAATAAGCATCTGCCTAACTATTAACTCATTTTGCTCTAAGCAGCTTAAATAATATTGTAACTAGTCACATTTTTTCTGCTAATTGTTTAAAACCTTGTTTGTAACAACTCATATACTTGCCTGCCAATTGTTAATGCTCTGTATAATTGAATTGCCTGAGGAGCTTTTTTTCTCTCCAGGTCTCTGCTTGTAAGATCCTATAGCTGATTGTTACTACTATGTTACTAAAATTTAATAAATTGTTTTCTAGTCCTGAGGAGCTTTTCTCCCCTGGTCTCTGCTGAAAATGAGCCAAAAGCTCAGCCAGACTAACCTCGTTAACGAATGTAAAATAAAATAAATAATTAAAATAAAATAAATAACATTATTTTGTTATACAGAAACAAAACTAGAACCTTTGGATCCAAAAACCTGATTTTTTTCTTAATGAGAATGAATTTTGGGGAGAAAAGTCATATAGATATTTAACTCTTTTACCTTTCTTGAAAGGGAAAAAGGCAAAATACCAGCAATTGAACAGAAATGTGTGAATTATTGTCAGTCAGGAAGGAACTTACATTTGAACTGCATTTTTATCTTTGCATGAGCACAACATCCTACAGACATTAGAGATTCTTATAAATCTAACACACAAAGAACCTTGAAAAACTCCAAAATGAAGCTAAAAACCAGGTCACAGAGGCCACCAAAAAAAAAAACATAGGGAACTTTATTGTATAAAAAAACAACATTGTGGAATTTATTTGAATGTAACCACAATTTCATCAGAATTTAAATGTGAGCATTGCACTGATTATACTGATGGTCTCTGTGACCTGGTTACTAGCTTCATTTTGATTTTTATGAATCTACCCAACACCCATCTATTGTACCCACTCTAAAAACAAAATAAAAACTGTGTTTTCCTGTGGAACATTTTGTTACCTAGAACAGCAGCAGAAGAGTGTGTCACCTCTCTTTTGTCATGAGTACTAAACTCTGATGCAAAGGGAGTCATCATTTCATAGGTTCATAAGTTGGTACTAGACTATCAGCCCTAGGGCCTATACAAGCCTAGCCATAACAATTCCATGGCTATTTCTTCCCACAGTATTTGCTTCCCTGGACCCCTGTCTAGCAGGGTGACTGACGTGATCCCTGGGGTGAATGTCCTATCTCCCATCCAAACACCAAGGTTCCTTTTGAAGAGGGCCAAAGAGCCGCTCTGCTTGACATGTATGGCCAGTCTATTCCAGAGTCTGGGGAGTCTCTGAGTCAGGAACCTATCCCTCCAGCATGTTTTGTTCATTGTGATAACAAGGTTTAGATCCCTGGACCATGTGCCTCTGAGGGATTGGGATTTCTTTAAGTGTAGCATGTCCATCAGCTCTAGGTTTGACATGGCCTTGTATGTTAAGCAGAGATTGCCTCTGAGTAGACGATATGCGACAGAGTATAGCCAGAGCTTTCTTTAGATGGTCAGCATAGGGCATCTTCTTTAGGCCTGTGATTCTTTTAGTGAGGTATTTCTGTGGCCTTTCCAGTTGTTGCAGATGTTGTGGGAGGTACATACCAAATGGGGCATTGTATTCTATAATGGGTCTAATGAGGGATGAGTACAGTGGGACAATGACCTCCTTTTATCTGGATGAAAAAACCTTAGTGATGAGGTGTGCCACATAGAAGGATTTCCTGACTGTTGTGGTGATGTGGTTATCAAAGGTGAGACCACTTTCTGCCTGTGTCCCTAAGTCTCATATCACACTGTCAGTGTTTAGTGTACTGCCACCTATGTGATAATTCATGAGTACGTGTTTTTTCCCAAAGGGGATAACCATACATTTCTTGGCATTGAGCTTAAGCCCATGGCACTTGCACCAAGCATCTGTTTCTGTAAGGCCCTTTTGTAGAATATCCACATCATTTGGGGATTCAGTAATGGCTCCTAGTTTGCAGTCATCTGGGAACTTTGTTAGCCAGAGTCCCTTAGTGTTGGACTGTACTTCAGAGAAATAAATGCCAAACAAGAGAGGTCTCAGGACTGAACCCTTTGTTACTCCACTTTTCACTTATCTGGAGCTGGATTTGGAGTCAGCTACTTTTACAGTGTGGGTTCTGTCAGTAAGCCAGTTGGCAACCCATCGAGTGATGTAGGGATGAATGCCCAGCTTAGTAAGTTTATCTATGATTCCAGAGTGAGGGATGGTGTCAAAGGCCTTGGCAAGGTCCAGATAGGCTGTGTGGACCGCCTTACCCTTGCCCACAGCTCTGGAGACTGATGTGAAGAAGTAAATCAGGTTCAGGAGACAAGATCATGAACCCTAACTGGGTGGGATCCAATGTTTGAAGGTTGCCAATGTCTTTGTTTATAAGTTCCATGATAATACATTCCATGGCCTTGCAGATCAGGCTCATCCAACTGACGGGGCAGTAGTTCCCAGGATTCAAGGTGGATCCCCCCTTGTGGAGTGGGATAACTATAGCTGTGCACCACTCAGTGGGCACAAAGCCTGATGTGAGGCTATGATTAAACATGACACTTAGGTGAGGTGCCAGTTCATTTTATAGTTCATGTAGTACACAGCCTGGGATGTCGTCTGGTCCCATTGATGCTGTAGTCTTAGCTTTGGAGAGTGTGTATTTTACCTGTGTGGCCATTATTACCAGAATTTGGCAATTTTTCGGTATTGAGATGGGCCATTTAGGGGGTGAGAGTGGGGTGAAGTTCGCACTAAATCGATCTGCCAGTATATTGGCAATATCCTTAGGATCAGTATATTTAATGCCATTCTGTTGTAGCTCAGAGCAGATCTGAGTATTGCCATTTAGATTCTTGACATAGCTATAGAATGCCTTGTGGTTGTCTTTGGAATCTTTGGAAGTTTTGTTTTCGTAACTAGCTTTGGAGGATTTTATGAGGGATCTCAGCTTCTAACTGATGCTGGTAAGGGAGTTTTTTGCATCCTGGGATTTTCCTCTTTTCTTCAACAGTTTCTTCCTTCTGTTGTAAAGTTTGTTTATGGCAGAGGACCACCAGATTGGCTTCCTTTTTTGGAGGAGAGCATCTTGGTTCTATTTGGGATAGCATGATTCATGCACGCGTGGATGTGCTCATACAGTGCCTTAGTTTAGGATTCAGCAGTCAAACTTTCAGTTCCTGTCTGCATGTATGTCATGCAGGTTGTCACTTCTGACTTGAGTAACATGAAGTTGGCTTAGGAGAAGTATTTTATGGGGTTTCCTTATTGGGGGGTGGGGGAGGGATGTGGATGTCAAGGGTGATTAGCTTATGGTCAGACCTGACCAACAAGGGGGTGACCATAGGTATAGTGCATAGATTTCCCA
Organism: Protopterus annectens; assembly: GCF_019279795.1. NCBI lineage: Eukaryota > Metazoa > Chordata > Ceratodontiformes > Protopteridae > Protopterus > Protopterus annectens. Next base: position 5,262,918 of record NC_056739.1, on the reverse strand, counting down.
TGTTGATAATGACCAGGTCTAGGATATTGTAGCCCCTGGTGGGACTATGGATTAGTTGATCCAGGGCATTGGAATTTATGAATTCCAAGAACCATTAGGCAAAGGTGTTGGTAATCGAGTAGTTTTCCCAGTTAATGGCAGCGTAGTTGAAATCACCCAGTATTAGGGTGTTTGGTTGTATCTTAATATATTCTAGTATGTTTAGAAAGATGTAGTGAGAATCTTGGGGTGAGTGAGAATCTTGGGGCATGGCGGGGGATCTGTAGCAAACTACAATTTGGATTGCAGTCTTACCTAGTGTTAGTTGCACCTGGAACATTTCAGATGCATTGTGTTGGGCAACTAGCCTGGTGGTGTGAATATCCTTGGTGACTATGGACACTCCTCCACCTTTAGTGTTTTGGTCCTGGTTTGGTGGCCGAAAAGTGCGGTAAGAGTTGTAGCCTGGTATTGCAGAATGGTTCAGAATTGTGCGTTACAGAATTATTTGCAGTTTGATTGTGGACTTCCTTAGCTGTGGTGCAGAGTCTGATTTTTTCCAATTTGTGTTGTTATGTTTTGCTCTGGTGCCAAAATTATATATATATATATATATATATATATATAAATATATATATATATATATATATATATATATATATATATATATATATATATATATATATATATATATAAAAAGATGTTGTGATATATGGTTAAGTTCAGTTGGAGGTTTAGTGCAGTTATTTATTTGCCCTGCCATCTTGTCTTGCTGGGTTGTGCTACCTTCATTGCTGCAGTGTTTTTTTTTTTGTCACCAGCATTTTTTTTCCAGAGGCTATCTTTTTCCTGTCAGCTGAACCTTCAGCTGTTTCTCACACAGGTATTAATTATAGTATTTCTCATCCTGGCTGTTTTCATCACTAGGCTTGTTCAAGCAACCATCCTGTGATAAATTTTCAAAATAAAAATGTAGAAGATAAATATTAAAAATGAGAAAATCAATCTAGTATAAGTTAATGCTAAAATTTAAAAATGAGGCATAATAGACACTTTGCTGGGGGTCTTCTGCCTATTAGCCAGCACTTCTGTTAATACATTTTATTTAGTAGATATAAAAAAAATATGGGTGTAGGACACCCCACTGAACATACAGTCTGCTGTCACTCATGAGACTGATATCATAATGTCAAACTCACAAATATCAGCACATTCTGAGCAAGCTCAATCCCTGAAGCATAATTAACCAACAGCAAGTGTCTTGCAATAATACAAGGCCCCCTGTACCCCCATGTGGTATGCTGCACCTCCACACCCCCTGGTAATTATATATACTAACTCTGAGATCAAACAATCCCTGGGGAAAGGGGATATTTTCCTAAATGGGATTGTTGATCTCACACACCTGCCAACCATCTGTCTGCATCAAGCAAATGGTGTTGATGAGCAGGTGTTGGCATAGTCTACGTTCAATGGGGTGCTCTACAGTCATGTGAGTGTGTGTGTGTGTGTGTGTGTGTGTGTGTGTGTGTGTGTGTGTGTGTGTGTGTGTGTGTGTCTCAGCCTGTCTTGTTTAGTGGTAACATTATGAAACCTTTTTTTAAGGTAATGTGTAGGGATAGGGTTAACAAGTGGGGAAACATAAATGCTCAAACTTATCTTTATTGGAAGCTTGTCTTCGGTATTAAATAAATTTGATCATTTATACTGTAATCATATATATATATATATATATATATATATGTATCTATCTATATATATATATATATATATATATATATATATATATATATGTATATATATATATATATATATATATATATATATATATATATATATATATACATACGGATTCACTTCAAAATCCTGAAAGCTCAAAATCCTGAATCTCAAAATCATGAACCCAAAATCTTGAAAGCTCAAAATACTGAAAACTCATAATACTGAAAAACATACAGGACACTAACACTGACTGTGTGGCTAGGAAACACCACCCACAGGTACCTCTCTGGTCATATCCCTGCTGTGGGGAATGGGTACAATATGACCCCACTTGTACATGGCAATAGCAAAAGAATGCAATATGCAGTACAGGTGTCCAATGCAGGTATGTCCCTAGCCGTAGGTAGCACCCTGCCAGCATCCACACCCCCTGATCAAGACTGATAGAAGGTATTGGCATGAACACCTAACACACCTACCCTATCACCTCAGGGGAATATACTGTACGGCGGTCTGAGACTGTAGGACTGACAGAATGCAATGGCCTGCCACATCTGGCCCACATCAACACCAGATGGCCCAAAGGCCTGTGTCTCACACATACTGCCAATGCATGTTATGTCATGGACACCCAAATAACATAACACACTCCACATAAGCCATATGTAAGGCCATGTGGACAAACCACAGCAACATGTCCACCATGTCTCACTGCATGAACTGTGGACCAACACCAAAACACAGCTGTGATGGGGTGATAACCTTAAGGAAAGTATCAGAGAATGTATGCATAATGTATGGAAGAGGATGGAATAACAGAGGGGAGTGTGGGAGCATGGGCAGCATGGAATGTGCAAGGTCCGACACAAAGCCGTGTGCTCACACTATCCCTGGCTGCAAACACATAAATAGGTGGCTACATACCTGGCCATACACCACAATAGGGGTAATGTTCTGACTCATGGCCCCTGCCTCTGGGTAACCTGTGCAAATCTGTACAGCTGTGAGGTATTGCCACAGCAAGATAAGGCTATACTGCCATATTGATGGATGTACAAGTATGGGATCCTCTGTCAGCACTGTACCAAGGTGCTGAACTGGATACACAGACCCAGTAGCAAGTGTCTGCAGCTCCCCCTCCAGAATAGCATAACTTACCATGAATATGTAAGTGTCTGCCCACAATTCTGGATACAGCTGCAGTCACCCTTTTCCCCCAAGACATCACTGTGAGCAGAAATGTCCACCTGACAGTACATGAGGACAGAAAACATCACAGTGTATAACAGTACATGTCTGAATATCACTGCTAACAGCAGTACTAGGTAGCTGAAGCAGCACAGACACAATCATCTACAGTACACACTATCCCCTGCACAGTTTGTCCCCATATTGTCAAATGATTGATGGATACCCTGCAGAAACAGTTTGCTACCTGTAGGTGTACAACACAAAGGTCTGCACTGGAGTACAAACTACCTGGAATCGATCCACATATTCAATACAGAAGGGCATAGTGGGCATGCTCACATGCTTAGAGGAATGAAGGCAATGTCAGACAACAACATACTGAAAGGTCATACTGGGCATGCTCACACACTTAAACAAATGAAGCCCATGTCTGCAAACAACAGTGGACCATACATATCTGGCAGTTGCAGATGTTAGTGCATACACTCCTCAGTATGCACCAGTCATGCTTTGCACACACATTGGATAAGAATACAGGCATATATCCAAGGACAACACACTATAATAAGTCAAAAGTAGACATAAATAGATGTGTGGAAGAGAATGACTTGACAAGGAGCCATCCATTATGAGGCCTGTCCCACCCAGTACACAGCCAAATGGCTACAGCGACATGAGGTGTAAATGTCACTCACTGTAGATAGCCACCGGCATCTGTCAGCATTACAGACTATGTGGTGCAAGTGCTAGCTGTGCAACATGACTGTACAAGGAAGCAGTCATCTAGCAGCTGTATACACGTACCTACGGAATATAACCCTGAATGTGCCGGCATGTGGTGTGTCAACCTCTAGATGGATGGGTTATGGCCAATGCACACACACACTGCCCTCCCCATAGCCCTACTATGACAAGCCTGCTGACATCATCCACTTTGAAATACACCTTTGGGAATGGTGTAGCCCAGTAATCTCCATGGTGCATCCTATAACTGCGTACTGCTTTAGTGTGATAAACTAGTTAGGCAGGACTTCTAATCCCAGACATGTGAAGTGTGTGTGTGTGTGTGTGTGTGTGTGTGTGTGTGTGTGTGTGTGTGTGTGTGTGTGTGTGTGTGTGTGTGTGTGTGTGTGTGTGTGTGTGTCTCTGTCTGTGTAGAGAGCAATGCTTTATAGGCTAGTCACACTCACTACAAATCAAATGCCCTACTTTGGCAAGGCTGCTGATGTCATTCACTGTGAAATACACCTTTGGGAAAGGTGTAGCCCAGTAATCTCTGTGGCACATCCTATAACTGCGTACTGCTGTGGTGTGATAATCTCATTAGATAGGAGTTCTAATCCCAGACATGGCAGCTGTGTGTGTCTCTGTGTAGAGAGCAATGCTTTTTAGGTTAGTCACACTCACTACAATTCAAATGCCCTACTTTGGCAAGGCTGCTGATGTCATTCACTGTGAAATACACCTTTAGGAAAGGTGTAGCCCAGTAATCTCTGTGTCACATCCTATAACAGTGCACTGCTGTAGTGTGATAACCTAGTTACATAGGAGTTCTAATCCCAGACATGGCAACTGTGTGTGTGTGTGTGTGTGTGTGTGTGTGTGTGTGTGTGTGTGTGTGTGTGTGTGTGTGTGTGTGTGTGTGTGTGTGTGTCTCTGTCTGTGTATGGAGCACTACTTTTTAGGCTACTCACACTCACTACAAATCAAATGTCCTACTTTGGCAAGCCTGCTGATGCCATTCACTGTGAAATACACCTTCGGAGAAGAAGTACTTCAGTAATTCCTGTGGCGTATCCTGTAAGAGCGTAATGCTTTAGTGTGATATATAACTCTGGTAGGGGTTCTATTCCCACACATGGCAGGTGTGGATGTTTTGTGTGTGTGTTTCTATGTCTGTGTAGGGAGCAATGCTTTTTAGGCTAGTCACACTCACTACAATTCAAATGCCCTATTTTGTTAAGCCTGCTGATGTCATTCACTGTGAAATACACCTTTGGGGAAGGAGTACTACAGTAATCTCTGTGGCATGTGCTATAACAGTGTAATGCTGTAGTGTGATATAAAACTCTGTTAGGGGTTCTATTCCCACTCATGGCAGGCGTGGATGTGTGTGTTTCTATGTCTGTGTATTTGGGCTAGTCACACTCAATACAATTCAAATGCCCTTCTTTGGTAAGCCTGATGATGTCATTCACTGTGAAATACACCTTTGGGGAAAGTGTAGCCCAGTAATCTCCGTGCTGGGTCCTATAACTGCATACTGCTGTAGTGTGATAAACTAGTAAGGTAGGAGTTCTAATCCCAGACATGGCAGGTGTGTATTTCTGTGTGTCTGTGTTTGTCATTTGTATCCTGTGTGGAGGTGGCTGTGAGTGTATAACAACTGGACTCATTGTTGACCTGGTTTTGCAAATTTCTTATATGATGGCCCTAGTATATGTCACAATGTCCACCTTACAGGGATAACAGATGGGAATAACCGAGAGGCTGGGGTGCAAATCCATACCCCTACATATGACATCAAGGCCTGGTGAACAAAGTTAGCAACCCTTGTATTACACAGAGAACACTCTCAACCCATGTCTCATACACACACACACACACACACACACACACACACACACACACACACACACACACACACACACACACACACACTTGCCTAGGCAACAACCGCTATGTTGGTAGTACCCTGCAATTTGCCCACTGATAGTAACCATGGTGTGATTGCAGTAGGCTACAGGGGGCATGGCACCCTGTCCATCTGTCCAATAGGCACATACATGCAGACAGTGCACCTTCCCTATGTTCCCCAGTGGACACCTGCAACACCTGTGGTGCCATCAAATGTGACCTACAAAGGACATACCATGCCTCAAACACATGCCCTGTATGGATAGATGCCACTGACACCAGGGAATACCTGTATCATGCTATCAATGTAGGTGCAGGGTCAACCTGCTATCCATTAATAGTTCCCGCCACATGAGGCCAGGACTGGCATATCTGATAACAATCTGTGTACACAACATGGGCCAGACACCCCAGGCACAGTTCCACATGTCACTGTATATGCATGTGGGACGTGCACATCCCAGACACTGTCCATGCCATGGACTAAGGAACACATACATGGCAAGCAAGGCACAGCAATGGTCACAGACAATAGTTACCCAGGTGACTGGATGGTGAATACAATACCCACCTGTGTGGGACAATCCAGACACTACACCCCTGAGCCACACTACAGACCATTGTTATGTGGCCTGATGTCAATGTATACCCATCACCTAGCCTTGTATAGCCGTCTGACACAGTCAACCACTACACACCAGTGAAGCAATGCACCCATGCATGCAAGTACTGGCTCCCTGTGTCTGTGTGTGTGTGGTGTATGATGCCTATGATCACATTCACACTCACTGCAACCCCCATTGGCATACTGAAGCATGATGTCTGATATCAGACACCTCCACATACCCTTTGCCCATATAACCTCCGGATAACCCCTGTGGTGCATGTGATACCTGCACAGTACTGTATTGTGGCAATCTAACTAGTGATGAGTTTTATTCCTGACCCTGCCAAGTGTGTCAATGTGTGCGGCTGTGTTGATGCTGGCACATGTTCATGCAGACAGGCATGTGTACTACACCTACCTTATAGCTACCATATCACTGTTGCAGATGTCACTCACCATCACATATATGTTTGCAGGGCTCCTCAATATGTAACCTATGTGGCACATCCAATAACTGCATCTGCATGTGATAGCAATACATAGTCAGGGATTTAATACCCTTTACTGGTAGGTTTGTGACACAAACATGCTTAAGTTTTACTCTCCCACCCCTCCCAGACTTATCTTTGACTCTGTCTGCCTCTCTCACTCCCTCTCCCTCTGGTGGATATGGAGACTTACACCTGCTTTGCTTAGGCAGCAGCATGTGTATTGTAAGTGATGTTCATGATCAGCTGATGGCCTCTGCATAAATTGCAGCTATCCTCTAGCTGATTGCATGTGGAACAGCTGTGGTAACATTCCCATAGCCAATTGCATGGAAACACACTCCAGTATCTAGGAACATCAGGTTGGTGTTGGGCCTTTTCATTTACTGTGAGCAGGACCTATATCTGTTGTTTGGTAAACAGCATCACAAATGGATTGGGGATTTACCTCTAACAACATACACTGTGGAAACAGGCCAACACACAGGAGGGGGATGTGCCTGACTTGACTACAGACTGTAAGTGCTGCTATACTGCATTTGGAGTAATGTTGGTTTAACAGGGTGTGTGTGGATATGGCTGTACTACATGTTCGAATACCTGTCATGTTAGTGCTATGTTTATGAGGAAATCCCCATCTGTAGGGTCATCTGTTGCCCACAGAGCACCTGTGATGTCCACGCCCTGGCCCAGCAATCAAGGAGCCTCAATCCTCACCACTAACACCAGAGAGGGCATCTCATATAAGAGAAAAGGATAACAAATACACACAGTAAAGTACAATTTCCCTTAAGTGCACACAGAAATCAAAGTCAGTCTGGGACTGGTTGCTCCCTTGCTCCCCAGGTCCCCAATAAGACTCCCCACTGGCACAGCTATAGGGTCCAGATCTCAGCCTAGCTGGCAAGCTAACCTCCAGTACCCTCTCTGTCCAACCAGTGCTTCATGTCCCTGTCCAAGTAGCTGACACATATGCACACTTTGAGATAAGTATTTATACAACTTCACAGACACTCCTGGGAAAGAATGACACAGATTCCCCTGCTGTGCTCCTTTACCCAGACTATACAGTAGTAATTACTGCCACCACCAGCTAATAATTATCAGCTACCCAAAGGCCCTTAAAAGGGTGTCCAATTATTACTGTGCAATATTATTATCCAATTGGTAAGTGTGGCTAATCAGTCTAAGGCTTATTAGAGTGGCCTTGTACAATAAACTCTATAAATATGCAATGTGCTCTAAAGCTTAATTTGTCTCTACACAAACCAGCCACAGGTAAAATGTTTTAAAATATTTAATAATAAATAATTAAAACACAAGACAATACTACTACACCACAGTGCTATTCACAAGTTCAGAGATCACACAGAAACTTAAAATAAATCAGTAGTACAATTCTGACATAACAGAAAAACACTTATTCTAATCTTTATAGTCCTAGCTATTTTTACAAGAAAACATACTTCTAAAATAACTTACTTAAAACACAGGCAGAGTGCTGATAAGTTAGATGTCCAAGATCAAAATACTTAATGATCTCTGGTTCTCACTGTTTAAATTGAAACTGCAGTTCTGATAAAACATTACATAATTTGTTTACACTTTCTTGGTTCCCAGGCCACAGGAACTACATTTACATTCTTTTACACTTAGAGCAATAAAGGACATTCCATATGTAAATTCTTGTCATTAACTTTAGCCTTAAAAACAATAGGCAGGATGCTTACTCCAGACTCATCAACTCCAAATTCTAAATTCAAAGGACATACAAAACATAATTTTAATTCAAAGAACATTTGAAATGCTTGGCTTAGTTTTCCTTACAGCAGATGGCAATGTTGCTACAATCCTGAAGTTCACATTTTACAGTGTTTTCTTTCATTTAAGAAACAAGCCTGTATTTTATATTTATATTTACAAATGCCAGAATTATGTATCAAATTCTATTTGACTAGGCTGGCAGCCTTCACCCCTCTCTACCAGTCTTCACAGTACCTATCTGTGAACTGCAGAAGCATAGTGTGAGGACTGCAGTCAGTACATGGTGACAGCCATGAGAGTTACTAACTTCATATCACTCTTAGGACATATGTTGCAACAAACCCTGTTACAACAGTAAATGTATGAGGTTATCCCAGCAATATGTCAATAGTGGCCCTGTGTTTGTGCCTCCAGCTACAACTCTGTCAACCTTTGTACATATGTCATGCAGTAAGAGATGTATATGTTCTGTACACCATATTTATTGACATCATATCTGATAAGCCAGTGAGATATTAGACTGCTACACATGTTATGTATAGAAGTGGACATAACCTGGGCATTCTGTGGTTGTATGTACAGTACTGAGGTCTGTGTACTTATGGTGATTGTCGACAGTGTGTGTATTGTGAATATGTACATTGGTCTGTGTACAGACTGTGATAGATGTCATTGTTCTTGGTCCTGTTCTATCTGATGTTACATGCTGCTCCACTGTATGTTATCCTATCAGCTTACAAGTTTGTAGGGCTAAACACACACATATCCCATACCACAGACAGGCATCGGACCACACTGTGTAGTGGCCCAGTATATGTAGGGTTAGTGTGTTAGTGGCACATATGAGGATGGTGTTGATCAGATAGTCCATATACTGTAATATTATGCTAGCTTACCATATGTGGCTGTGGCTGTGTTCACATTAGTTGTGGTTATGCACTTTCACACAGGTGTCTGTTACTCTGTGCTGTGACATGCCTGTAGAGCCTGCTATATATGCAGGTACATGTGTATTTCCCCATAGGAAATGTAGGCCAGTGTTGTGGCAGTCTGCCTGTAGCCTGCACAGTGCTTTGTTACATGTCTAGCAGCTAGTGTACTTACCCAGTGAGATGTTATGCCCAGATACTTGCCAGATGTACTGTTGCTGGGCCACCATAACAGTCATGTATGTCAGACAAATCAGTGGGATGCTGTTCAGATGTATGTCACTAACTAGTGGGTGAAGAAAATAAAAAAAGGAACGCAACATCATAGACATAAAACTGGAACTTTAATACAACAAAAACAAGAACAGGGTAAGCGCTTTCGGCATGCGCCTTCCTCAGATCCTGAAAACAATTCCTACACACAACGATTTAAGAACCAGCTAACCAATCTAGTTAAAAGGCAATTAAGCAATTAAAAAATGAGGCAATGAAACATAGCAGCACTTACTCCCCATTTGCATAGTGCACTTGTAACAAAAACATGTTTTAAAATAACTTAGATCCAAGCTTAAAACAAAACTACATTGTGTTAAAGACAATCAGCATAGCATGCTAAAACTTATAGTAAATAAATAAAACACTGCTGTCATAACTATTACACAGCTTGCAAATCTGTTAAAACTCAGAACTCGTAATGTTAACATAGCAGGTTCACAACCATAATATTAAAGAAGCAACAGTCACAGCCTGATTAAAAAATGAGGCAATGAAACATAGCAGCACTTACTCCCCATTTGCATAGTGCACTTGTAACAAAAACATGTTTTAAAATAACTTAGATCCAAGTTTAGAACAAAACTACATTTTGTTAAAGACAATCAGCATAGCATGCTAAAACTTATAGTAAATGAATAAAACACTGCTGTCATAACTATTATACAGCTTGCAAATCTGTTAAAACTCAGAACTCGTAATGTTAACATATCAGGTTCACAACCATAATATTAAAGAAGCAACAGTCACAGCCTGATATACAACAAACAAATAACTATTGTCATTGCATAAAAGTCTGATGAACACTCAGAATTCATACTATGAACAAAATAGACACAAAACTCACCCATTAATAGCAGAATACACTATAACTCCAAACTTAAAAGATGTCATGTTCACATCTCTGAAAGAAATGAAAGCATGCATAAACACCTATTCTATAGAAAGTGTACAGAAGGAATATTACAAAGCCGACATCTGTAACAAAGACAGATAGGAAGTAAAAAAATAAAAAAATATATATTTAATGAGCTTCCTTAAAGGCAAAAAGTCAATCTTCGTTCCTTCAGGAATGGTTTAAGTGGAACAACACAATTAAGCCCTGGGAAACAATCAGCCCTTAAGTCCATTATCCATATAGATTCTTTCATTTCCATTTGATTTGTTACATCCCCTTCTCTTATAGTTGGATGAACCATTGCAAGGACCATAAATCTAAATGTATGGGTGGCATTATCTCGAATATGAGCATACAACGCATTCGTAACAATCTTAATGCGTATATCAGGTTGGTGCTTAAAGATTCTTTCTTTTAACATCCTATTCGTTTTGCCCACATAGAAACATGGGCAAAAAGTACAGGTAGCAACATATACCACATTCCTACTATTACAGTTGGCATTTCCAAAAAACTGGTATGTCCTTCCTGTAACTGGATGTGTAAAAACATTACTGGTATTGATAACAGTACAGGCTTTACAACTGCCACATTTCCATGTGCCAGAATGTGTATGTTCATTCCTTTTGGCTTTGCAGCTTTTATTGCAAAGCAACCTATTTAGATTTTTCTTGTTCTTAAAACTAAAATGAGGTGTGGTCTCTACTATTTCTTTCAGTCTATTGTCTGATGTTAACACAGGCCAGTATTTTTTGATTATTCCACATATTGTAGAATTATCACTACTGTAAGTAAGGCTGACCCTCATGGTCCCCTGCCCTACATTAGGACGTATTCTATCGTCTTTCATCACTTCACTTGTCATTCCATTGATATACTGTTGAGAGTAGTAGGGTCTACCCTTATTCTTTCTCAGATCTCTTGCATGATCTATTGTTATTCCTTCTCTGACTGGCCTACAACCACAATCCTTGAAACCTTGTAACAATTTATTGCTTTCCATGAGAAAGGTATCATTCTGAGTACAAAGCCTGGACACTCGAGTGACTTGGTTGTCAATCACATTGCAATAAATATGCCTCGGGTACATACTGGAAAAATGCAACATATGGTTCCTCCACATTGGTTTCCGATACAGCATAGTATTTATCCCTTCAATAGGATCCAATAGGATCTTGACATCCAGAAATTCAATATCTGTTCTGGACATCTTAACATCAAATTTTAGAAACAAAGTAGTCTGTGTGTTAAAAAATCCACAAAATTTTGGACTTCTTCCTCACTTCCAGCCCATAGAATCATAATGTCATCCAGAAATCTATTATAGAGGAGCACATTCCCTTTCCATTGGAAGTTTACATTCAGTGCCCATAGCTCTTCCCACTGGCCCAACACAAGATTGGCATAGTTATTCACGCAGGAGGTACCCATAGCTATCCCCCACTTCTGCCAGTAGTAGCTATCTCCATAAACAAATAAATTGTTCTCTAGCACCAGTTCCAATAGGCTACAGACAACATAAGAGTCTAATTTCCTTTCTCTATACAGATCTCTTATGGCTTCAACACCATATGAGTTAGGAATTGATGTAAACAAACTATGAACATCCATAGTGACTAATAACAAATGGGAGAAGTCATAGATGTTAGTAGTGGCTTCCTATAAATGCTGTAGGAACCGTGCCGTATCTTTTATTATGTTCTTGTAATCACTCAATAGCTTTTTCAGCTCATTTTCCAAAAAGACTGAAAGGGGTTCCGTTGCCCATCCTCGGCCTGCCATTATGGGATGCATGGGTGGTTTAGTGCTGTTTTTATGGATTTTTGGCAGTCCATTGATGATAGGTATTACAGGATGTTCAACTATGAAAAACTCATATAGTTCCTCTGTTATACTCCTGTTCATAAGCATCTCATAAAGTGCATCTTGCATCCTCCTTTTCATCACATCAGCTTCTTTCTTCATAATTCTTAAGTATGTTGCTCGATCACTGAGCATATCCAACATACTTTTATTATAATCATCCGTACTCATCACCACCACAGCTCCTCCTTTGTCAGCTGGTCTAATAGTTATATCCTCTCTGGTTTGTAGTTCTTTTAAAGCATCCAATTCTTCTTTGGTCAAATTCTGATAGTGTTTACCTTTGCCATCTGTTCTAATTTTGGCTATTTCTTTCTCACATAAGCGCATAAAAATCGCAACCGTAGGATGGCTTACTGGAACAAACGTGCTAGGCTTCCTAGGTGGTCTTTCAGAGTCAAGATCTGATCTAACATTGGACCCAAAAATATGTTTTAATGTCACATTACGTCCAAAACACTTTACATCAGTCACAAACTCATGCAGCGGTGAACGTAAAGCTGGTATAAAACTCAATCCTTTCTCAAGTAGAGTAACAAACTCCTTTTTCAGAATACTATTCGAGATATTAACAACTAAGGAATTCATCACAGAACTTTCCTTCTTTTCCTTTCTCTGCTTGCAGGTCTGCCTACATGTGGCTCCTTCACATGTATTAAAAAAGGAAGTTGCTGTTCAATAGGTAGATGTATCGATCCTTTCTTGGGTATGGCTCCTGCTTGTATAGTGGGCATAGAGGATGATTCATTCATACAAGTAGGATTAGGAACATTTGTTGTATTGTTAACTTGTTCCATGGGAACCTCAAGGGTTCCTTCAGTCAAACATTCTATATCATCATTTTGAGCACACACACTCCTATTTGTTACATTTATATCAGTATGGGCTCCATTCACTTGATGACCCTCAGCTCTAACTGTCATTTCATGGCGCATTTCATCTCGCCTCTTATGCATCTGGTTGGCTGTAGTGACCTCGTTCTCACTCCTTTTGTCACCCTGTCTAGGGGCTCTAGGCCATTCAGAAAGATGGCCTTGTTTAATATCATTATAATACCTTAATAACTTCTGGCTCTTCTGTTCCTTCAGTTTCACTTCATAGGCTGCTAGTCTGTCTTGCAAGTTCTCCAACCTATGCAAATTAGCTTCAGACAAATCTGCAGATTCTAGCTCCATTTGTTTACTTTCAATAACTTTATTAATCTCTTCTTCTTGTGGCCTAAAGAAGTCAATAAGTAGCTTCATGTAACTGAAGCTAGTGTGGATGTTAATCGGCTGCCATTTAGCTAACAATTCCGGGTAGGTATTTCCATAGCTAGGCATATATTTAACTCTTAGCCCACGGGGAATCAGATGGTGATGAAGGCACGCCTCCATATGGAAGCATTGCCATTGCAAACACTTTAAGCGATAGGCTACATTCTCCACTGTTTTGAATATTTCTTCAAAACCTAAGTCATTTGTTGAATCAATGGGTATCAATAACTTCATACTGTCCAAATTAAGCTTCAGAAGAGGGCTAACGTTGCTTGTATTTATATCAGTCACTTCACTCTTAGTGACTGAATCAGCAGAATACTGGTTGCTGGATAAATCCATTGCTCAGTCTATGTGCGGTGTTACAGATAAAAACAAGAAAACAGTACCAAAATCCAGTAGCACCACCAACGAACGCTCCAGTGCACAAATTAGAAGAAAACAAAAAAGGAGCACAACATCATAGACATAAAACTGGAACTTTAATACAACAAAAACAAGAACAAGGTAAGCGATTTCGGCATGTGCCTTCTTCAGATCTTGAAAACAATTCCTACACACAACGATTTAAGAACCAGCTAACCAATCTAGTTAAAAGGCAATTAAGCAATTAAAAAATGAGGCAATGAAATATAGCAACACTTACTCCCCATTTGCATAGTGCACTTGTAACAAAAACATGTTTTAAAATAACTTAGATCCAAGCTTAAAACAAAACTACATTGTGTTAAAGACAATCAACATAGCATGCTAAAACTTATAGTAAATAAATAAAACACTGCTGTCATAACCATTACACAGCTTGCGAATATGTTAAAAACTCAGAACTCATACTGTTAACATAGCAGGTTCACAACCATAATATTAAAGAAGCAACAGTCACAGCCTGATTAAAAAATGAGGCAATGAAACATAGCAATACTTACTCCCCATTTGCATAGTGCACTTGTAACAAAAACATGTTTTAAAATAACTTAGATCCAAGTTTAGAACAAAACTACATTGTGTTAAAGACAATCAGCATAGCATGCTAAAACTTATAGTAAATAAATAAAACACTGCCGTCATAACTATTACACAGCTTGTAAATCTGTTCAAAAAGCGCTTACCCTGTTCTTGTTTTTGTTGTATTAAAGTTCCAGTTTTATGTCTATGATGTTGCGCTACTTTTTTGTTTTCTTCTAATTTGTGTACTGGAGCGTACCTTGGTGGTGCTACTGGATTTTGGTACTGACTACTAACTAGTGGGTAGTATGTGGCCATGGCACCTCTGTACCAGTGGTTATTATGTGTCAGGACAGACAGGGGTGTGTGGATGCATAACCTATGGGGGCAAATGTATACCAGTATTTGCATAATATACCCATCTACATGGCAGTTAACATCCACATTGTCAGGCTTGGTCCACATGTCTTGCACTTAGGGGTTCTGTGTATACCTCTGGACTGACCAGAGTGTGTCAGACTGTCCACATATATTGGAAATATCTCTGCTGTAGTCCATAGGAGCATTACTGTGCTAGCAGTGGTACTGTACTATGATGTCCTTAGGATGTCTGTCAGTAGCCAATGGCGCACATGTTAAAAGCAGATGTGACCTCCCACACATAACATGTCTGTGAAGACAATCCCTATTACAGTAGCAATAGTCTACAAATATACCTGCAAAACATACCTGACATCCCCTTGCACTAAGAGGTTAGGACTACTGGGGCTGAGGTAGGGATCCACTCTGTGTTCAGGACATATGGTGAACATATATGTATATATGAATAGAGGCAGGCTGCAGGTCTCTTCCAAAAAGCTTTATTCACAGGTCACACACAAGCGCTTTCACCAACTGGCTTCTTCAGGTGTATACAAGAACTAACAACATACCCATATTTATACTATGCATCTCTCAATTAACTAATAAAAAACTTAAAGGTATACAACACTTTAAAATAAAATTAAAATGTCAACTTTATAAAAACTCCTACCCATATTTTCATGATATATATATATATATATATATATATATATATATATATATATATATATATATATATATATATATATAAATATATATATATATATATATATATATATATATATATATATATGTGTACAAAAAACATAAAAGCAATTTCAATAAATACCATAGTCTATAAAACACATACATAAATATGCAGTCAGTAATTCAACAACTAAATAACTATCTACGTAGGGCTCTGTTTTTTAAGAAAGGTTTCAATGGCACATGGTCATTCAGGCCATGTCCATAGTCAGCTCTCAGTTTAACTATCCATTTTAATTCCAGATTCTCTGTTTGTATCTTAGTGTCACCACCCCTTATGTTTTCAAAATACCTATCTATCACTCTAAAAGTAAATTGATGCTCTATACTAGTTCCTTTTGTGTGTTCAGCTAGAGCATTAAAGGAACTTCCCTTTTTAATATGATAAATGTGCTCTCTAATTCTATCTTTTAATAATCTATCCATTTTACCTACATAAAATTTATTACATATTTTACAAGTAGCTAGATAAACTAAATGTGAAGAATCACATCTAGCACTAACATTAAAATTAAAACATCTGCCTGTATCTGGGTGCACAAATACTCTGTCTGCATTTATATATTTACAAAATTGGCATTTAAAACATGGTCTGGTTCATTTGTCTTTGTTTCGTAAATCAGTGTCTCTGGGACCACATAATTGTCTTTTTAAAGATTTTTTATTTCTAAAAGTGAATTCTGGAGAAGCACCTATCAATTTATTTATTTGCTTATCCGAAGTTAAAATATTCCAATGCTTATTGATGATATCATGATATTATTAGTTAATTGAGAGATGCATAGTATAAATATGGGCGTGTTGTTAGTTCTTGTATACACCTAAAGAAGCCAGTTGGTGAAAGTGCTTGTGTGTGACCTGTGAATAAAGCTTTATGGAAGAGACATGTAGCTTGCCTCTATTCATTTACATTGTTGGTTTTATCTTCTGTACTCCGAGGTACCTGGTTATCCTAGTGACTTTATTTTTTTTCTGTGGAAGTTTTGCTACTGGTATTTTAACACTTGGAGACCAGGAAATGGCTACAGGAATGGATAATATAGAGCTGGTTTATAATCCTTCAAACAATGTCATATGGACTGATAAAAATGTGAACAGCTTTATATTGAAGGTGAGCGAAAAGAATAATCCTTTACTGTATGAAAAAATATACCAGAATCAGATGAAATGACTGAAATAAACTTTATAGCACTGAAAAGTGAAATGTTCTCTTTAGAAAAAGAACTTTTAAAGCTAAAGAGAACACAATATGACCATGTGCCATTGAAACCTTTCTTAAAAAACAGAGCCCAACTTAGATAGTTATTTAGTTGTTGAATTACTGACTGCATATTTATGTATGTGTTTTATAGACTATGGTATTTATTGAAATTGCTTTTATGTTTTTTGTAAATATATATATATATATATATATATATATATATATATATATATATATATGGGAAATATTTATATATTTATATATATAATTTATGGCTTCATATATCTCATGAAAATATGGGTAGGAGTTTTTATAAAGTTGACATTTTAATTTTATTTTAAAGTGTTGTATACCTTTAAGTTTTTTATTAGTTAATTGAGAGATGCATAGTATAAATATGGGTATGTTGTTAGTTCTTGTATACACCTGAAGAAGCCAGTTGGTGAAAGTGCTTGTGTGTGACCTGTGAATAAAGCTTTTTGGAAGAGACCTGCAGCCTGCCTCTATTCATTTACATCTTTGGTTTTATCTTCTGTACTCCAAGGTACCTGGTTATCCTAGTGACTTTATTTTGTTTCTATATATGTATATATAATTATCCATATATCTATATAGATATATACACATATACATATCGACATACATAGATGGATATGTATATGCACACACATATATATATATATATATATATATATATATATATATATATATATATATATATATACATATAAACACTCAGATATATACATATACAGAGCAATATATATCTACACATATACAGACAGAGATACATATGCGTATGGATATCTACATATATACTGACAGTAATAGATATATCAGAATAGATGTGTATGCACATATAGTTATAGATATCTACATATATACCAACATATCTAGGCATATCTGTACACACAGGATGTGCATACATATATAGCTATCTATCTATCTATATATATATATATATATATATATATATATATATATATGCATATGAAGAGATGTATACATGGCCATATATATATATGTTGCACTATATCGACATATTATATGTATATTTCCATATTCTTGTCATGTGTAAACCTCACGGTTGTGTATACCCTCCCAGATGTATTTCACCGTATGTATCTGCTATGTGTACATTATGATAAAACAACATATGTTATGCAACAGTTATATTAATACCAAGTACTGCACAACTGTGGAAGTAAAGGGAATTGTTTAATACTACTCAGTATTTGTATTGACAGATATATTGGTAAAACACCAGCTGTTTTCACAATGGTCATAGTGTAGTGGCGAAGTGTTGTGACAATAGTCTACAGGGTCCTGGGTTCATGGGCCTGTATTATTGAGTCGGGGGGGATGCACCATAACTAACCTTGACTGTTAAAACATGTGGGGGTATCAGTGGTAAGCTGCCTTAAATTATCTGGATGTCCATTACCATACAATTCATCTTTAGTAAATGCAGGCCTGCTGCCTCCTGCCATACAGACTGTTCTGTTTGTCAGTGTGATTGTGATGGTGTCTTTTATGTCTGGTTATGTAACAGATACATCCCATTGTATCAACTGAGGTCTTTACCCCCTAGGGGTTGTGTACAGAGTGTAGATAGAGGCTGCTGGATTATACATCTGCATTACTTACTGTTGATTGTTTGGTATCCTGTGGCCCAGTCTGTCTTTACTATTGTACTACTTGAAGGCCTCGGCCTGTGCAGCAACACATGTAAACCTTTCCAGACTACTGTATTAGTATAACTGCTTCACAGTTGCATTACTCTGTGTGTATGGATGTCGGTGTCTAAACAGCTATATGACATGGCATATACAACTGTAATAGTACACAAATAAAGCTTTCTCATGCATGCAAACATCTGTGGTGTTATATCCTTTGACCTCTTTGTAGGTATATGTTGCAGACAACGATTTTCATTTGTATGGGTGTCTCATACAGTGTCCAGTTGATAAGGTGCTAACTGTAGGCATAGTGGCTGTTCCCTATTGTGTGCACCTTCTACATATGTATCTTCCTATACATATCTCTGTGTGTGTATGTGTAGTTACATATATATATCTATGTATGTGCATACACACACACACACACACACACACACACACACACACACACACACACACACACATATATATATATATATATATATATATATATATATACATATGTATATCTATATCTGCATATGTATGTATGTGTATATGTATCCTAGGGATGTTGATTGCTTCCACATTGTAAATTCCCTATGGTATCCAGACTGTACTGCATGATATGTTACTGATACCAGCCTGACATCATACAGGTGGGTTAGAGTACTGTTAACATCTTGTGCTCATATTGTGTCGGGTCCTGGTTGTGGGATCTGCAACAGTTGGTAGTGTATTGCAGGGCAGACGTTTTTGGCTGCGGGGGGGGGGATACCTATTCGTACAAGACATATGTTGTTTGGGCCCCCTCAACCCCATTAACGGTGCATGTGGACATATATATTTTTGTTATGTTCCCATTTTTATCTACACATATATGTCTGTATAAATCTATACATATATATATATATATATATATATATATATATATATATATATATATATATATATATATATAGACATATATAGCTATAGATGTATGCATATGTATGTATGTATGTTTATATATATATATATATATATATATATATATATATATATATATATATATATATATTTCTATATATATTTCTATATATATATATATATATATATATATATATAGCTATATCTACATATATAGATATGTATACATCTATTTAGATATTAATATACACACACACACACACACACACACACACACACACACACACACACACACACGCACTCACACACACACACACACACACACACACACACACACACACACACACACACACACACACACACACACACACACACATACAGCTACATGTTTAAATACATTTCCTGTACTGTTGAATGACTGGGCTGGATGATATGTTTGTGAAAACATCAGGGTTATGTATATCTGATATGGCTTATTGGTAAATCACTTTGGCTATGGTGTGCAGGATCCAGGGTTTGAGCCTTGCAGAGGCTGTTTATTTTGTTGCTGGGCAGAACAAGGGCCATTGGATACAGAGTGATTAAAGCACTTTTAAGCAGTTGTAAGTGGGTTTGTGCGGGTTTGCACTGAGGTAAGCACTGCTACCTTCCAGTTACAGTTTCTTATACAGATTTAGCTGCTCAATTGCTTAACCTGTGTAGGCCTTGCTTACCCCTGGGCAAACAAGCTTAAACCCGCTTACTGCTGCTTAAAAGTGCTTACTCCCACTTACCCCCAGCACTAATTTCTTTAAAATAAAAGCAAAAAGGGTTGATAGGAAAGTGGTGAAAAAGGGGCACAAAGAGGGAAAGAGGGAAAGACAGTAGGTAAGATAGCATAGGATGTGCAGGAAGGGTGTAGGGAACGTCCATAGCTGCCCATTTCTTCTACAGTAACAGCTGTGCCTATACACTGAATTTGGAGGTAGATTTGGACACTCAAACCCCTGATGGAGGGGTGAGGACAACAGTAATATGTTGTGATGCCAATTAGACCAGATCACATGTGTCCAGTGGACACGTGTGTGAAATGGACAGCTATGTATTGGGTGAGATATTTGTTTGGGAACAGATTGCCCTTTTTATTTTTGTTTTAAGGTGAGAGTGGGATGCTGGGGAGGGATAGTAGGTATATTTGGGGAGGTAGGTTGGGTAGGTTAACAGACAAGACAAACAAGATGCATACAGGGGTAGTATGTGACACATGTTGGGGGGGGTAAACACCTTGATTGGGAGGGGTGTTGGGAAATCGGAAACCCATGAGCGCCTAGTAGAAACAGTTGGACTGAGATCCCCACCCATGGGCAGTAACCACTGCACCTTCACGGCCTCTATTGTGGATGTGCTGGGGGCTGAGTCAGAGAACCAGGCTGACCCTCTAGTCATGTCATGCTGGCGTAGAAGATCTCCAATTTGCTGATCAACCTCTCTATGCACCATGACCCGGACCTGGCGATGAGTGACAGCTTCCTGTGCACGCCCGCTGCCAGGGAGGGTGAGCCCCATCTCCTGAGGCGGTTCCACCCAAAGGTGGTGCAGGACCAATGGACTTGAAGGTCTCAAGTTGGGCCCCAGACATGCTGGTGTCCAGTGCCATGGCCAGCTGAGGTGGACAGATGGGTCTGCTGGGACCTGCATTCCCATATGTGCTATGGTGTTTATGGTGTATCAACATATGTGGATTAGTAATAGTCAACACATTCCAGGGTTAGGTATAACAGCATGCATAGATATTCCCATTAACCCAGACACCAGGTACGGAACAGTTGCATAGCAAATGGAACACATACATATATGGGACCACAGTGGTAATAACAACAGCATGCAGGTACATTGATGGCACCATGCCACCAATGTCGGAGTAATTCAACTTAGCACATGCATAGAAATAGATTTAAATAATTATCAACCAATAGGACATATGTCCCAACAGAACAGTGATGTCATCACATACCGGTTGAGGTGGGTATTTAGTTTATTGTTGGAGATATGGTGGGGGGAGATGTCAATTACCAACTAGTATATTCCTGTAGTTCACATTACTTTCCTAGTCAGTGCTTTTATCTGTACCTTACAAGTATTACTGCACTAGCCTATTGCCTTAGTTTGGACAGTGATATTGCTGTCGTCATCTTTATACATGAACTGTTTTTTACCTGCAGTGTACACCTCTTACCTGGTATACCTGTGGAGGAAATGTTTGTTAACACTGTTTCTACACATACTCCCAGATTCCAGGTTGATGTTGTACACATACCTGTCCATCTCTTTCTGCACAGACTCTGGCCATGTCTTGACCACATGCTGGTAAACTGGGACATATCTAGACTATTGCCCTCTTCAACCTTTAGTGACTTACAACATTCTTATACAGGCTTTCCTACACAGTTATATTATGTAGCACAGTGTGAGTGACAGTGATCAGTGATACCTTATTATTCAGAGTAACTGCAGCACTCACAATTCCATACAATACCAGAGTAAACAGTACCAGTACAAGGTATCAAGCATTTTATTTCTCAGCACATTGTTCGTATCCAATGTACCTGTGGGAGCAATGTCTGTTAGCACTACCTGAATGTTGCCACACAAAGTACCAAATTGCACATTAGTATTATGCACATACATCTCACTCTGTTACTATACACACTCTGGTCACAGCTTGACAACATGGGGGTGTAGATAGGACATACTTGGCTTATTACTCTCATAACAGTTTTGGGAGTTGCTAAAGTGACAGGTTTGTTCTCATAGATGTGTGACAATCAGCTGCATTCCCTGTTTGCTGCCTAAACATCTGGGATCATCCCACTGACTTCCCAGGGGGACAGGGTGACAGGCAGCAGATATGGGCCCATATACTGGACTTTCTGGTCTTATCTCTACAGTTGTGGGGTATGATTCTGTATGCAGCCTACTTCCACTCCCAGGATTCAGACCATGGCTGTATCTGCTAAAACTAAAATACTGTCCATTACAGTTGTGTGTGCTATATAGATATTGCTGTATATCTACTATCTGCTTTATGTCTTATAATTCTCCTGTGGTTTTACATTCTGAACTTGTATTACAACACTCTTATACAGAATTTCCTAGATAGTTATATTTTGTAAGAGTGTGTGTGACAGTGATGAGTAATACCTTATTTTTCAGAGCAACTGCATCAGTCACAATGCCATACAATACCAAAGTAAACAATATCAGTACAGGGTATCATTCTTTCATTTCTGGGCACAGTGTTCATATCTGACAGACCTGTGGGAGCAATGTTTGTTAGCATTAATCAAATATTGCCACTCACAGTACCAGATTCCACATTACTATTATGCACATATATCTCACTTTGGTACTGTACACACTCTGGTAACAGCTTGATAACATGGGGGTGTAAATGGGACATACGTGGCTTATTACTCTCAGATTTTGGGGAGTTGCTAGTGTGCCAGCTTTTTTCTCATAGATGTGTGTCAATCAGTTGTATTTCCTGTTTGCTGCTTATACATCTGGGATCATCCCACTGATTTTCCAGGGGGACAGGGGACATGCAGCAGATATGGGCCATTTTACTGGACATATATGTAGAGTTGTGGGGTATAACTCTGTATGTAGACTACTACCACTGCCAGGATTCGAACCATGGCTGTGTGCTAAAAATACAACAGTTCGCATCTCAGTTGCATGTGTAATTTGGATTTTGTTGTTAGCCTTTTCACTGTTTTTTATCTATGTGTTTCTCACTTGTACTAAATAACCTCTGGGATTACACCAGTCATATACAGACATGCCTACACATTTTATTTATGTTGCACCATGTGGGTAACAGTGCTTAATACAACAGTACTATTAAGTGATTGAAAATCTACATTACCATATGATACCAGAGTATACACATGCAGTCCAGCAGTTAGACTTTTACTGTCAGGCTATTATGCTTTTATTTACATACAAACTATATAAGACTCTTCCTGCCATATTCACCGGTGTATGCTGTACTTGCCTTAAACAATACTGGTTTTATACTGGCAATTACCTTACTAATGCTTTTAGATTTATTTCCTATAACAGTACATGCAAGAGTATTACTGACCTGCTTCGCATTGCAACCTCACAAGGCGACAGCCATGGGCTTCCTGGTTCACGGCCAACGCACTTGCCACTGTGAAGGACAGAAGAGGAATATTTAGCTATACCCATCCATAATATACATGCACTGGCAATTATTACACACATAGTGGAGTGATACTTACACACTGCTGGGACAGCCCCTGTTGTCCTAGCCTCTTGGATCCACTCCTACAAGAGGTCCCCCTTACACCACTTCAAGTCAGCATAGTGATGCCTGACCTGCTCACCAGTTTGGGGAATGCCAGTGGCACTGGTGAGGTCACAGGTGAGACAATCCCAGGCTTTCGCCTTATATTGGGAACCCTGGTACTGGCCCTGCAGCAGTCTCTGCTCATGGTCTTTAACAAGGAGTCCTGCCATGACTCTGGACTCCTGGATGCCCCAGCGCTGCACCTGGAAGTGCACTCCCTCTCCCCCTTTCTGCCATGGTGCCAGCAAGGGGAAGTTACAACCAGTTATGAGATATATTCCTGCCTGCTGGGTTTAAGTAGGGCTGAATTCCCGCACTTTGCCGTGATTGGCCGGTTTTGAAAAAAGCTATGCTATGGGCAAATCTGCTTACCTAAGGTTGGCATTCTTTAAAGGGGTATACCTTTGGGCACATTGAGTTACCTGGCCTAAACATTGCTTACACCTCCTAAGCTGGCCTTTGCAATGCTTAGCATTGCTTAAATTTGACTTTGCATTATATTTGATTTTTGGAATTGATTTATTATTCATTGCATCTTATATATATATGTCTGGTATCCATGATTCATGTGTACATACACTGTATGGGGTCCTTGTGTTTAGTAGGGGACTTCAACACTCTATTACATTTATATCTCACATCTGGGCATACTTCAGTACCAGTTCACATATTTCTGTTATGTAGTGGGTTATAGAACATTTGGCTGTATACTGATTCCTTTCACATGTTCAGTTTGATTTTACTATAGTGAGGATTTGTTTGGTGATACCTCATTCTTATGTATTGCTGTGTTGGCTTGGTGGTTAACTACCATGACTATAGTGTATAGGGTCCTGGGTTCAAGACTTGCAAGGCTGTTTATTTTGTTGCTGGGCAGAACAAGGGCTGTTGGACACAGAGTGATTAAGGCACTTTTAAGCAGTTGTAAGTGGGTTTGCGTGGATTTGTGCGAGGGTAAGCAATGCTAACCCCCAGTTAAATATGCTTACAGAGAGTTAGCTTCAATATTGCTTAACCTGTGTGTGCATTGCTTACTCCCACGCAAATGGGCTTAAACCCGCTTATTAGTGCTTACATATTTCTATTCTCTAATCTCTCCCATTCTTTTCTCTGTACCTTCTTGCCCCTCCTCTCTCCAGCTTTTCATCCAGATATAACTGCACACCGGCTTCTCCCTTTAATCTACACCCCTCTACTTTGAATCCTCCTCACTCACATGTAGATATTATTGTCTTTCTATACTCATACATACTGCTAAGAGACTTTCTTCCTCTATTCTGACTTTCATACTTCTGTTTCCATTTATACTGTCACCTAAAAAAATATATATTATGTATTTTCTACATATCATTGGAATGTCATCTCAGCAAATTGTCTTATCCTTTCTGCTGTTTGTACATTTTTATATATCAACAACTGATCTAACTAATTGTATATAGTATTACATTTGTTTTATTCATGTATCTACAATGTTTTATTTTGTTAATTGTATGCAATAATGTGGAGCTTTTCTCCCCGGGCTTCCACTTAAAAAGGGCTCCTCCAGTTGACATTCTCGGTCAATAAATGCAATGAATAAATAAATAAATATGTTTACTACTGCTTAATAGTCCTTACACTTGCTTATTAATGTTTACTCATGCTTACAACTGCACTGATTTAGACAGTAATGTCTAATGGTTTTTGGGAAGATGGGGGATTTGAAAGCTGTATGGAGTTATCATGCATTACACATTTTACCTTCCATTTGTATCCATGATTCCTGTGTACATATATTGTATGGGGCACATGTGATTATCTGTGGACTTTGCAACATTATGACACTGACACCTCACATCTGCATTTAATGCAATACTCCAGTTCACAAATATATGTTATTTAGTAGGTTATGCAACTAAAATATTGGTCATAACGTGATTTGACATGGAAAATGCAGTGGGACATGAACCGGGAATGTCTGCTCGTAAGGCGAATGCTCTGCCCGCTACACCATTGCTATACTGCTTCATTTGCATATATCTTCCTTGTTATCCTTTTCAGCCATTTAAGATGCATTAACTGTAGCTAAGTGATAGTGATGGGCAAACCCGCTCACCTATGGTTAGCTTTAATAGGATTCATAAAAAAATGAATGGTACATTTATTTTCTTTGTATTTACTATTGCTGTTGTACACATGGGGGGATGTTGCTGGGGGTATGCGGACACCTATGAGCAGTTTCACTCATTCTTTTGGCCTTTCTGCTATTCATCATTGTGGGGGGGCATGTATATTCTGAAAGCTCTGCTCTCAGATACGCTCCCTGCACTCTTACACACTCCATGTAAGATTTGGAGCTCAGACAGCATGCTTTCATTAATATACATGGCGCACTGCCGTCTTGCTCCTAAATGGCCACTTCCATGAAGGACTAAGTTAGTCCTGCATGGAAGATTAGTAAATCCGGGGGATTATTTTATGCAGGACAGTAAGCCCCTCACACCCCATGCTAATTTTATATATATATATATATATATATATATATATATATACCAACTCTGAAACTGCATAACAGAATGCAGTGGGAAAATTCCCAGACCTTGTTGTACCACAATCTCACACAAAGTGCATCCTGCAATGAGTAAGACAAAGAAAAAATAAAAGAATGTTCTCTCGTGCAAATTAAGTTGACCGATGGAAGGCATTGACAAGTTTTTAGCCACTGCCAGAGTTAATCAGTGTAGTCATTGGCCATAGGGTTGTTGGGGCTTTTCAGTTTCACCTGTAGGGCTGTGGGACTGAGACAAGTATTTAATAGTGCCCTGGCTAACTTATTAAAGGGAGGATGGCAGGAGCAACAGAGGGTGAGACTGATGCGCAGGGTGAAGGAATACTTAGAGCTATGGTTTGTTTAGTTTTTGTCTATGGTAGGGCAATTGGATCTTGTCTTATTAAGATCCTCATACTCATTCAGTGCCCCCCACCCCCCGGAGTTATGGACAGGTTAACAAATATCTAATAGCAAATTAATTTGCTTACTTGTACATCTTGTAAACTTTGATCCAGGACACTAGCTGCAGAAGCCAGCACACAATTTGCTGCTATATAGAGACTAATAACTACAAAGGTTGGTAGATGTCAGGAAAAGCCACAAAAAGCCATTACATCAAGTCATGCACATGTATTCATGTTGGTGATGAAACATTTGTACAAAATAATTATTTAGGCCAGAACATTTTTAACATTTTGGTTAAAATAAACAGGAATGTATGCAAACTTAATAAATTAATGGAGAGCAGTTAGTAATACTTAGAAGTTTTGTTAAATTCTTACTATCCTTACTGAAATTGCAGTAAATCACATTAACATTTAAATCTATATTAATTTTGTGATAATTGGCAGTAACTGGTTTAAATGGGTTTTATAATGAAGAAATTACAATGATATTGTTAACTGGTTTAAGTTGCATTTATGGTGAAAACATTGCAATGTATAGTAAACGTTACACATGCTGTATTGCACTGCTTTTCAAAGTATAATAAACATTTCTTGCAGGTGTTTACCACCCTTTTCTGTGGTACCATTTTCTGACATCAGTAATTACCCTGTGCAGTTTCAGATTGTAGTACTTTCCCTCTGTACTTGTATATACTTATCCAGAAAGGAACTTCTCTGTCTGACTGACATGCTAAGCTGCATCTCAGTTTCTTTCTATATTGTTCATATGTTATTCAGGTTTGTTTTCTGCATAATTACCAATACATAACTTAGCAACTTTTATTTCCTGTTTTCTTTTACATAGTGCCTCTATCTGGACCTTATGCAGGATTTGAAAAGGGAATCAAATGTAATGTACCATCTACCTGAAAAATGTTTTCAGCCTATTAATAAAAGTAGAGTTTCTCAGTTGGTGCAGAGGCTTAATAAGCTGTTAGCAAGCTGTTTCCTGTGGTCTAGTGGTCCAAAGTTTTAGTCCATCGGTCTCCATTGCTTAACTCTGAGCAAGTCACTTAACCAGACAGTGTTCTCTGGATGAGTCTGAAAAGGGTCTATGGGTATCAGTGCTCTATCCTGGTAAACAAACATATATAAATACATACATTTAGCATTTCAAGGAAATCATTAATACTAAATTAAATTAACCATATTTAGCCAAACACATTTGTGAGGCTGCAAAATAGAATAATTCTGCTGGTATTTCAGCAGTTAAATTAAGGAAAACTGAATTTAATTTCTGTATAAAGAACCAAAAGTAAAATGCATACAGTCTCTGGCTTCTTAAAAGAACTGATATGCTTATTTTGCATAAGAGTTTACTCTACCAGCCTGAATCAAATTTGTGATGATGATACATCAAGCTGCATCTAACTTGTCACTTAAAAGGAGGAATGTTGATTTAAAAAAAAGAAAGAAAAAAATGTTTTTTTCATCTTGTAGGCAATGTATGAGGACTGTTCGTTAAACATTTCAACATTCTGTTACCATTCCTGCATAAAACACATCTATCCCTAACATCTGTGCAGCACCTGATACATAACATTGTAATTTAAACCTTACGTTATCACTTCACATAAAACAAATGCCCTTCATTGAGTTGCATTGCTATCCATGCTGCTCCCTGTTTAACAAATTAAAAAGCAGTCACCTCGTTACATTACAAAAGCAGGTGTTAAAGCATAAAAACACAAAAGCCAGCAATTAACAAATGATTAACAGAAGGTTGCTTGGCTCTCATGTCTGTTTACTACTTAATGATTTATTGGGGAAGAAATAGCCAAGCATGCTTTCAGGTTAAGTTTTGGAAAAGTGATATTTTCCAAGAGTACAGCACTAGTTCTGACGTGTTAATTCTGAGTTGAATTACACTAAGTTTATGTTATGGGGGTGCATTTATTGCCTTGAAATTGTAAAACTCTAGGTACTGAACCTAATATCCTTAAGACACATTCTAAATGTGAACCACATATGAATGGCCTATTCACTTCTGGGGTTATACAGTTAAATAATACATTCTTTTAGTATTACTCCACAGATTGTTTTATGTTAGGTACAGCTCTGAATGCTGATGTATCCTGATTTGAATTGTTAGCAGTTTTTGAATATCCATTCCATTAGCTTCATTTAATTGACCAAAAGTCATTCACTTATGTATATCTAAAATAAGCAAGCTGTCACTGAAGTGATATGTTGCCCAAGTTCCGTGTCCCATTTTTAGATCACTGGTAGTAAATTCTCTCCCTATGCAGATTGCAGGAAATAAAAGATGGTGGCTAATATGCAGAGCATGCTGGTTAGAAGGAAAGTGTTTATGTCAATATGTAGCTCACAGAGCATTGTAACTATGATCGAATATTTTAAAAAATGCTTGTTTAAGTAACATGCACCTCTTAGTGCTGCTAAGGACACAATCCTTTCTAAGATTTAACAGCTGACACAGTTGGCCAGCAAAGAACAGCAGCAGTCTGGTCCTTTGATTTGCTACACTTATGAACCAAAGAAATGTTACTCTAATTAACAATTTGTTTTATTTAAACTGTTGAAATATCTACTTGTCTGATCTAATCGGAGCCCTGTTCCACTGAGATTCTGTGTGCAAGCCATCTTCTTACCTCGGAACTTCAGTTTCACATTCCGCTCACCTGATAATACCTGTCTGCTTCTACTGAGTTGTAGGCAAGAAAAAAGTAAAAGGAATAGTGCAAACTGTCCCACAGATGTATACCCTCTCTGAATTATCAATGTACATCTCCAACCCCTCACATTTAACTTAAAATTAAGTTTCTCTTCTAATTGCTTAACTAGACTGTGTTTTGCACATGTTTCTCGGTTGCATTATTCCCCCTCCTTTTTATCTCTTTTTTTGTTAATTGTTCATAGTTAATTGTTCATAGATTAGTACTAAGCTAACTGCCCTTGCAAGCCATTTTAAGTCTAGCCAATTATCCCTTGTGAGACTCAAACCCTGCACCTTGTGTTTGTAAGGCAAACACCTTAACCATTAAGACACTCTTATAGCTGGGCTGGCATTTTGTAAGCATTCATTTCTTCTTGCTAAGTCTCCCTGAAAGTTTATCAGTTGTTAACCTCTGCTTATACTTCTATTAGATGATACCCTGTCTCTACTTCATTTCTCTCTATGCCTTTTGTATTACTTTAGTGTCTCTTACCCTGGTAAGCCTCCGATATTTCATTCTGTGATTGCTTTTCTTTCCTAGTGTTTCTCTGCTCGTGGTGGCTCTAATGAGACTATAATATTAGTTGATGTTAACATCAATTGGCTACTCCTCTCCTCTTACTCCCCTACCACTAGCATAAACCTATATGGGTTCACCCACCTTATCTCTTCTCCCACTTTTCATCATAAACCCACAAATGCCTGTTCTATCCTTGACTGAATTCTTGTCTCTAATCGTCACCTCCATCATCAACCTGAATCCATATAAGACTAAATTAGTGACCACTCTCCAATACATTTGCTAAGATTCTTCTCCACCTCTCTAGACCTCATAAACTTAAAGAATGCTGAAAGCTAACCAACTTTAACCCTGATACATTCAATCATTTTCTTACAGTTATAGGCTGGTCCTTCCTTTTATTCCTACCTCATAATGAAGCTGCTCTACAATTCAACTCAATCTTCTAAATACGCTGAACTCTCTTGCCCATCCCAGAACTGTTACAGTCAAATCTTGATGTTCTCCTTGGCTCACCAACTCTACTCGATCTCTTATCAAAAACAGGATTCTGCCTGGAAACTCTGGACTAAGACCAAATCTCCAACATACTGACAAAAATGTAGGCAACTCAGGAATATGAACAAAAAATACATAAACAATGACAAAATAACTTCTACTACACAGCCCAAGCTACAGAACCCAGAAACCCTAACACTTTCTGGAATACTATCAACCATATTATTCACCCAGGGAATCCCTCAACTTCCAACGCCTGCCCCACAAATACACCGCAAGAAACTGCATCCATTTTCAATCCATATTTTATTGAAACCATCAGCAAACTTATGTAGACTTCCAACTGGAATATATTGCTTCCTGATGAAAAGACTAAAGACCTAGTGGATATTGGACCTAGTTTTATATTTAAGAATAAAAAAATCACTTAAGTGCCTGCTTTGTTATAAACACAACATTTTTTCCCATATATAACCTCCATCACATCATAGAGGGCTTATTTTCTGCCTCTATATAGATACTAATGCTGATTGTTTTATACATCCTACAACAGGAGAAGTTTACACATTTTATTTTTATGCTGATTGCAAACGAGGGATTCAGTTTATTTAGCTAGATGTACTAAGTGCCCTTGTTTCTATGTTGGCAAGATGAACTGCCCTTTGAGGGAGTGGATTCGTGAGCATATGTATGATATCAGAACTTCAAGTGAGAATAGTGCTTCAGCTAAGCACATTATGAGTTCTGATGCTGCACATTCTTTTGTTTTCTAGTTTTGCAAATCTTTCAGCATAATTCTAGATTAGGAGATCTCACTAATAGGACAGAAGAGAAGGAGCTTAGATAGATAACACACCTGAAAGCAGATAAGGGATTTAGCCTAAATGAGTGTGCACCAATCAAACTGCACCTTAAAATACACCCCTACTTTAGATGAACAGACTAACTTTAATGTTTAGAGTTGACTGATTGGGTACTTTTAAAACTATAATGTGGCTTGCTCCTCATTTTATGACTGGTTGTTAGTTTCCATGACTCAGCTGGCCTGCTGAGAAGCTAGGATCATACATCTGACAGTAGGTAAGGGATCTTGGCTTGAATGTGAGGGTACCTATGAAATTGCATCTTCAAAACACACCTATTTTTTAGATGATCTAATTAGTTTTGATGCTTTGTGTTTATCCAATCAATATCTTTAGAATTTTTCTGTGATTTGCATCTTTTCTGTGATTGGATGCTAGTATCTATGAATTAGTTGTTTTAGAGTTTTGTAAGGATCTGAGGAAGCACCGAGGTTTGACGTAAAAGCACTTGTTCATTCTTATTTTATTTAATTAATTGCATCCTGTTTTAGTTACTTATTTGCTGTGTTTGTGTCCTTCATGTTTTCCTTTTGTTTATACTTGCTGATTTTGCCTGTGAAGACACTTTTTCCACTTCTGCAGTTGTGTTTCTGATTGAAAATACAGATTTTCCTCATAGCCAGCCTTTTTCTAAACATAAGTCTGCAATTTACTTAAAAGAGGTAAGAGCCACACCAGTCTTCAGTTATCTACTCTTCAAGTGCTATAACTGTATTTTTTGATGTTGTCTAAAAATAATTGTCCAACTACCGTGGTCCTCTTCTTTTGTTTACTTGAACTATCATCATACCATATGAGTAGAAAAAAAACAGTCATTATAAAGCTGCCCCAAAGTAGCAGATGCCAGCATACGCAAGGAATCATTGAAAAACCCTTGTTCTTAGGGTTTAGGTGTGGCTAAGCACAAAGGATATGCTGCAAAGTGTCAAGAGCTTGTAACAAATAGGAATCTCTTTGCACTAACTGCTAAACTCAGCCACAGCCCTAATTTAAAAAGAAAGAAAAATGTGTCACATTTCTACAGTGGTATTGCACACACCTGAGTCAGTACTGAACATCAATACATACAGCATTCCATTTATATTTTGTACAAAATTGTACATGGAAATCATCAGTACTTGTTTCTGTAGCTACCATTTACAGTTAAAACTACTGTCATACAGGCAGTTTGGGATTTTTTTAAATTTTAATCAGAAACTCATCCAACTGTATACAGAGTTCTTCCAAAAGCAACACCACCAACATAGTGTCATCGCTATATCAGGCTCTGGTCAACCACTCTGAATATTGTGTTCCTGTACTAAGCCAACTTACACCGTAGAGCATCACATCAAGTAGTGGATAAAGTATTCAGGAGAGCCCCATATGGAGCTCTCCTTGTGAATAACTATCTGATATTTGCATAGCACTTCATCTCAGTGTAGGCCTTCAAACTGAACTGCAATGGCAGGTTTCTGGAGCTGGCATTTTATGACAAATGAAAATGTTTATTACTGTCAGGTTATGTATTTACCTAAGGATTTTGACTTATTTAACTATATTCCCCTGCTTTGGAAGGTACCAAACTTTTGGTTAGCATCTTATCAGCCTGCTCAGTACATCAGAGGAAACTTGAACAGCAAAACACTTATCTGCACTCTTGTGCCCTCCAGGATGTCCCACTATCATTACCCATCATGCTTACTGTACACTTCAACAATTTTTCATTATATTCCCTGATATTCTTGTACTAATAATGGGGTGGTGTCCTCCCGCTTCTTTTTCAACAATAACGAGGAGACTCACATGCATGTTAATGCATTACACAAATGGCTTACAACAAAGCCAGCGCTCCTCTTCACTAAAACAAACTTATTCTAGTCATTTCCAAAGCCGGACTTATCCTGCACATGAACTATTTATTATCCTTTCTGCCAAAACCTTCCACTCCTCCCTTTTTAATTACCTACTCACCCACTTTCTGTCTTGCAGCAGTTCCTATTGTTGTTCCATAGTTTATTGCAGTACACATAACATCCTCATATTGTCATGCCTAATTCTGTTACACTGCCCTCAGAGCTATTACACTAATTTCCATGCCTTCACTATAATAATTCTCTACAGTGCTCAAACTGGTATTCTCAGTATCCACTATAACCATGTCATTATTTATTACTCATTTAATATTGCAGTTAACCTACTCTGTAAATTAGTTCTAATGCTCTGCACCTTTGTAATCCACAATTGTTTTTGATGTGTAATCATCTCTAACACTATAGTCACTTTTGTGTATAGCGTATTTATAATATTGATATAATGCAGCATATACTGCCTAAATTTAGTGTCTTTGTATTTACTGTATTGTACTGTTTTCCTTTATGATATGTAATGCTTTGTACTTTTCATTAACCGTTTTCCTTATGTATTTGCCACCAAAGTTATACTGCAGTTCTAGTAGAACAGCTTAACTTTCTAGGACTTCAGAGAAAATAGAACATCCCAAAAAGACACTCTTAACCATTGCAGTAAATACATTATAAACTAAAGAAAGAAATAAATGGTACCCCTGTACAAACAACTCCAAAGCAAAACAAAAACGCTTGTTTGGAACACTGGCAAGATGAAGTATTTTCCATTTTAGACATGACAATAATCTATTGTGATATGTTTGTTAACTTTTCAAATGCCCAAAGTGAGACTTAGTAAACAGATGTGAGAGTTTCCAGGGCACATTATAATCACAACCAGAGCAAAGGACTTTTCACGTTTTTACTAAAATAAAAATTCATGTTTGTAGAGTTTGAGCTGTTCTTGTTTTGTGTAATATTAAAATGTTTCAGGAAAAAAAATAATTGTTTTATGCAGCTGAGAGAAAAAATATATGAACTATTTTTGCCCTAAAATCTGAAGAGCTTTATCATTTTTCATGTTTTTTTTTTGTATAGGGTAAATTTGCCCAAATAGCAATTGTCCTGCACTAAAGTGGTTGCGCTTCATGAGAAAATGTGCAGTTCAAATCACCTGAGATTCAAGCTTTGCTCCTTTCTCACTATGAACTGACACATTTGACATTTCAAATCAAAGAGCAGTAAGTGGCCTTCCCTTAGTCCATTTGGATGGAAGGATAAGGAGGCACTGTGGCTGCAAATTAACACAAATTGGAAGGAGGCAGTGACATATTTAGTAGCATTTTTCACCTTAGTGAGGCAGGACTGATGGCTGCCTAAACAATGAACAATATATAGCATATCTCGGGAGTGTCCCCCCACCCAACAGGCACAAACATGACACCAAGGTGACAATACATTGGCGTACCTCGGGAGTGTCCCCCCACCCAACAGACACAAACATGACTCCAAGCTGACAATATATAGCATACCTCGGGAGTGTCCCCCCACCCAACAGGCACAAACATGACTGCAAGGTGACAATATATGGCGTACCTCGGGAGTGTCCCCCCACCCAACAGGCACAAACATGACTCCAAGGTGACAATATATGGCATACCTCGGGAGTGTCCGCCCACCCAACAGACACAAACATGACTCCAAGGTGACAATATATGGCGTACCTCGGGAGTGTCCCCCCACCCAACAGGCACAAGCATGACTCCAAGGTGACAATATATGGCATACCTCGGGAGTGTCCCCCCACCCAACAGGTACAAACATGACTCCAAGGTGACACTATATGGCGTAACTCGGGAGTGTCCCCCCACCCAACAGGCACAAACATGAATCCAAGGTGACAATATATAGCATACCTCTGGAGTGTCCCCCCACCCAACAGGCACAAACATGACTCCAAGGTGACAATATATAGCGTACCTCGGGAGTGTCCCCCTACCCAACAGGCACAAACATGACTCCAAGGTGACAATATATAGTGTACCTCAGGAGTGTCCCCCCACCCAACAGACACAAACATGACTCCAAGGTGACAATATATAGCATACCTCAGGAGTGTCCCCCCACCCAACAGGCACAAACATGACTCCAAGGTGACAATATATAGTGTACCTCGGGAGAGTCCCCCCACCCAACAGACACAAACATGACTCCAAGGTGACAATATATAGCATACCTCGGGAGTGTCCCCCCACCCAACAGGCACAAACATGACTCCAAGGTGACAATATATAGCATACCTCGGGAGTGTCCCTCCACCCAACAGACACAAACATGACTCCAAGGTGACAATATATAGCATACCTCGGGAGTGTCCCCCCACCCAACAGGCACAAACATGAATCCAAGGTGACAATATATAGCGTACCTCGGGAGTGTCCCCCCACCCAACAGGCACAAGCATGACTCCAAGGTGACAATATATAGTGTACCTCGGGAGTGTCCCCCCACCCAACAGACACAAACATGACTCCAAGGTGACAATATATAGCATACCTCGGGAGTGTCCCCCCACCCAACAGGCACAAACATGACTCCAAGGTGACAATATATAGCGTACCTCGGGAGTGTCCCCCCACCCAACAGGCACAAACATGACTCCAAGGTGACAATATATAGCATGCCTCAGGAGTGTCCCCCCACCCAACAGGCACAAACATGACTCCAAGGTGACAATATATAGTGTACCTCGGGAGTGTCCCCCCACCCAACAGGCACAAACATGAATCCAAGGTGACAATATATAGCATACCTCGGGAGTGTCCCCCCACCCAACAGGCACAAACATGACTCCAAGGTGACAATATATAGTGTACCTCGGGAGTGTCCCCCCACCCAACAGACACAAACATGACTCCAAGGTGACAATATATAGCATACCTCGGGAGTGTCCCCCCACCCAACAGGCACAAACATGACTCCAAGGTGACAATATATGGCATACCTCGGGAGTGTCCCCCCACCCAACAGACACAAACATGACTCCAAGCTGACAATATATGGCATACCTCGGGAGTGTCCCCCCACCCAACAGACACAAACATGACTCCAAGGTGACAATATATAGCATACCTCGGGAGTGTCCCCCCACCCAACAGGCACAAACATGACTCCAAGGTGGTGCTCTCATTATCCTTTTCACACTCTCTGCGGAGTGCAATGCTGTTGGCAAGGGGAGGCTGGGCAAACCTTTTCATTACTTAATCTGTATATTCTAGCAGTACCAGGTAATTTGTTTGTTTTAGCCATTCTGTTTCTGCCTTTGGGCCAGGCAGTGTTGGAAAGAGTGAACAAACTTATACCCTAAACAAGATGAAGCAGTGCTACAACAAAGTTGTGAAGTTTGTCACAAACTCTAAATATCACACATACCACTGTACTCTGAAACTAAACTGGCTAGAGCTCCCCAACCAACTTGCTTTCATTCAGCTCTCCACTTTGCACAACCTTATTTTCAAGCCTACTGCCTGCCCTGCGCTAGCCAAGCTAGTCACACCTTACACACCAAATAGATCCCTACTAGCAGAAGATAAAAATCTCTTAGCTACCTCAAAACCCACAAAAAAAAGGTCACTCTCTGTATTCATATTCTGTCACTAAACTATGGAATTCACTACCTGTAGCTACCATATCCATGCCTGGGTTGGGGAAAGTGATGTCTCCACAAATTATCACATTAATAAAAACGTTCTAAGCAAGCAGTCAGGAGGGTGGAATTTGGGCACCCAGACTGATAGCAGCCTGACTTTTGACCACCATGTTGCTTCCATTGTACGGAAAGCTTTCTACATGGCCCACTTCATAAGTAAGGGTATCTCGGGTCTATATTATAAGATCAAAACTTTAGGTAGTCGAATATCTAAAGTTTGATCTGTAAATATCGAAAGCTAAAAAACTTGAACGGCCACTTCCACACAGAGAAAGAATTTGCTTAGCCATATGAAAAAAAACTTTTAAACCCAAATTAAATGGAGGACTTAGACCCCACCCCCGATGTGGGGGGTTGTGCCCCCATACCACCCCTTACTAAATATACCAACTCTGAGATTGGTCTACATTGGACAAAAGGGCAAATTCCACATAATGGCCAAGCAAATTCTTTCCCTGATGAAAGATTCGCTTAACTGGTCGTTTGTGTTTTTTAGCTCTTAATATTTATAGATCGAGCTTTAGATATTCGACTACCTAAAGTTTCAGTCTTATAATATAGACCTGGG
This sequence comes from Protopterus annectens, assembly GCF_019279795.1. Lineage (NCBI taxonomy): Eukaryota > Metazoa > Chordata > Ceratodontiformes > Protopteridae > Protopterus > Protopterus annectens. Next base: position 5,225,497 of record NC_056739.1, on the reverse strand, counting down.
TATCTAATCCAGGGACAAGGAGGTCATAACATCACTGTATTCTTCCCTTATAAGTCCATTATTTAGTACAATGCCCCATTCGGCATGTATCTCGCAAAGCATATGCAGCAGCTCTAGAGACCACAGAAGTTCCTCACCAGGAGAATCCAGGGCCCCAACAATCTACCATGCACAGAGAGGCTAAACACCTGTTTCATACAGACTCCTCAGAGGTGACCTCTGTCTGTCATACAAGGAGATCTCGGACCCCGTCTTGATGGGACTGCTGCATATCCGCAAGTCAAGCTCCACTCGAGTAACATGCACATGTGGCCTCAACCTGGTCTGTGACATCAATAGGACTTGCTGGCAGGCCAGATTTGTGTCCCAGAGACTGCCCCATCTGTGGAATAGACTCCTTCTCCATGTCAAGCAGAGTACCTCTTTACCCCTTTTTAAGCACAGTCTGGATAACTGGATGGGAAATAGAAAATGCATCCCTGGGATTCCACCTGTGTCCCTGCTGGGCAGGGGCATTGGGTGCTAATTTGTCGATGCATGGGCTAAACTCTTGGCTAGGCTTATAAGGGCCTCAGGGCCAATAGCCTAGTAACGTCCTATGATCCTATGGCTAACCTGCTTTAAAGCCTCTTTAAAAACATATCTCAAAAATACATGGCTCTGCTCCTGTATAAATCCAGCCTAATTTTCATCTCTTCTTCCATCTTCTTCCACACTAGCTTCATCCTCTTCTTCATCTGTCATGTCTCACTTTCTTTACAATCTGCAAGATCCTAAGTTTCTCCTAACTCCTTTTCTGTTTCTATATAATATCCTTAAGCTACTACTCAGTCTGTAATGCCTCTATTCTTCTTAACCATCTCACTGTCTTTCAGGATCACTAACTCTTCAGCTATTGTTTTCTTAACTTAAACCAACATTTTTCTTGTACTATAACAGCTGATGTCATACATTGTACTACCTACATACTATTTTTATACACTTTATCCACTCATATGCTAAGTATATGTTATTAGAATGGCTAAAATTGTCTATAATGATATAGAGCTCTAGCATTGTCGAGATGTGTAGTATATCTTGTAACCTAGTTTACATTCATTCAGCTTATTTTTGTATAGTATTGCTCATGTTGCTTGTATTATTTGTGGACTGTACTGTATATGGAACATGTCTCCCTGGGCATCCACTGAAAACGGTTTCTGTAGACCCAGTATGACCACCTCTGTAAGCAAATGTCAAAAAATAAATGATTATCTAAGCTGCATTAATTTGTATAGGGGTTATTCTGGGTATTTACTGGTTTACTAAACAGATGCACTGTTAGCTATGCAGTGAATAAAAATTTAGAGAGCGTAATTTTGTCTTCAGCAGTAGTTTTTATTGTTATTTCGGGTCTATATCGATCGAACATGCCGGACATCGAAACACTATTTCTGGGGTCGCAGTACAGTGATGATAGGAATATTTGCCCTTTCCTCACTGTAGTGCGACCTCGGAATTGGAATATATATTTAGCGGGGGATGTGGGGGGGGGTGCACCCCCCACAATACCAAGTTTGATGTTCGTGTTCTTTCGATGTTTGAGCGTTCGTCATTTTAAATATTCGTTCATCTGATATAGACCCATTATTTCTGTATATCACTAAGTACAACCATGAGATCAAATCTGAATATTTATCACTCCATTGCAAGCAAAACCTAATGAAGTAAGTAATTGAGGAAAGTTTTTGTTTTTACATAATCAGTACAGTATTGTGAATACTTCACTGTTTTAAGCTCCAGTCAGTGCTCTGCCCATGGAATTTTAACATGCTGAAGTTGGGCAATATCAGATCATGAAAATACTTCCCACTAATCCAATAGTGAGGGCAGAAGAGCACAGATATCACCCTTAATATTGTAAAAAGGGATCAGAAGTGTAAAACCAGAGATGATGCAAACATGGAATTGTGATGATTTCACAACTGCACATATCTGCTTCTGAAAGAGTGAGGAGCTCCCCAAGAACAATGATCCTTGAAACAATTTCAACTTCTCTTTCCTACAGAACATAAGGGCAAATATATAGCAAGTGTGATGGTCACACAATCTCATATTGAAATATAACCCTACATTTAATTGAGTTTAACTGTAAATGACTATGGTACACTCAGGAGAGAGGTCAGAGTACAAGTCTTCATATGCTGCATGATCTGCAATAAAATTTAAATATTGAATATATGGTGGTTAAGGAATTGTCACAGACACAGTAGGAATTTTGATTTACTAAAACAGTATAGTAAATAGCTACTATATATTATAATATTCCTCATGTGAAAAAAAATGTATTTTAATATAGGGCTAACATGTAAATGTTCAACAACTGATAACTTACACTCAAACAGATTTTGATATAACAAGATGGTATATCAACAATTTTGGGTTGTGCAGCTCAGTTGTATACAATGATCTTCTTCCAGATGCTCCCATTAGGGGTCGTCACAGTAGATCATTTGTCTGCAGAACAAGTGGCGGTAGAGTTTTATGGTATCGAGTTGCCAGCCTGGCACCCAACCTTCCTCAGAAGGCACACACCCGCACAACTATGGGCAATTTAGAGTGTCCAGTACATCTGCAGCGTGTCTTGCGATTGTGCACAAAACTGGAGCACCCGGAGGAAACCCATGCAAACTCAGGGAGGACATGCAGATTCTGCACAGAAGGTACAACAGCAGAGAATCGAACAGGAGAACCTCTTGTTGTGAGGAGAAATGCTAACTGCTGCACCACAATGTCATTGTGAATATTGATAGATGAAGACACAGCAAAGCAAACAATTTCATGGTAGAATTAAACCTTTCTTTAGTGATCTCCATGCTTCACTGACAGACACTGGTTTTATGGAGTTTGAGCAACACACATTGGAAGACTGGCAGCAGAAATAAAGGAATGTATTAAGGTGCCGTGTGATATAAAAGGCTACAAAAGTGGTAAGATTTTCTGATGTTCGTCATCAGAAGATAGTAGGAGGCACTTGCAGGTTCACGGGTGTCATTGCCCTGTTTGAGGCTGCTTCAAGGGTGTAATTTTTGTCAATATTGACTACAACAGCTGAAGCAGTGTATATGTTAGGCTTTGCAGACTCAAAATAAATGAGAGTGGAGTCACTGAGCAATTGATAAAAATATGCAGACACTTTAAATGCAACTAGCACCCACTTTGAGTAGATACCGACACATGGCTAAACTAGAACTGTGCCATGGAAAGCTGAGTTTCACTGTCACGGCAGAGACAGTCATAGGAATATCAGCAGAGTATATTTAGTGCAGTATTTATTTGCAGTTTTTACAAGAATTTTTAAAGCAGCCAATTTTATAGTATCAATCCTACACAACTGAATTTTGATAATGCCACAAAAAGTATGAAATGAAGAGGATTAACATTTGTTCCAAAATACAGATTTGAAATAAATTTATTTGTTTCATGTGACAATTACTTTAGAAAGTGTTCTTCCACAATGGTAAAAATGTGCGACTTAATAATGAACAGACAAGTAGTTATCAGAGCATGGATGGTAGTTTGACTGATGGATCCATGTGATGAATGAAATGGAATAGCATTCAGGGTAATTTCATACTGAAGTTTTATAGATAACGTCGCACCTGTATCAAAAATGAAACTTTATGCTTCATTTGAGAAGCCTTCCATTAATGTAATTTTAACACGTAATGTTGAATGAGATGCAGCAGAAATATTACAAAGTGCATGAAATGGAAGAAAAAAATACTGAGTGAATATGGTGTCTGGTACCTGGCAGAGAAGATTAAGGCACTGCGCTGTTAAGAAGCTACTTTATGGGGTACACGGTTTGAGTCCTTCAACTTCTGTTTCCCTGCTTTGTGAACTTGAACTACACAGTAATGCTTTGGGGCAATTCAGTATTCAGGATAGGTTCATTAATGGTTTACTAGACTGTATAACTAATTATTACCTATGGAAATAAAAGATGTGAATGCCAGGCATTTAGATAACAATAGCAAAATAAGGATATTTTTATAAAAACTTCAGATAATGCAACTAATGAAGTCCTAACGAATGGCTCTGGTAATTGCACAATTTGAACAGCAATTTTCAGGTACACACTAAGTATTGAGGGTTGTAAGGTAACTCAAAAAGTGTAGCAGAAACAAGGCTAATGTAATTATTGAATAAAGGTGTTATATTAAGTTTTCTTAAACTAGAGCAGATGAAAAATTCAAGGTGCAATATTTAAAGACACCATTATTTTATGCTACCTCACCCCCAGAAAGAAATTCCATAACTCCCCTAGTACTTACTATGGTATTAGGAATAAGATTATTGCAAACTCTAGGAAAGAGAATGAATAAGATTTATTCCCCAAGTTGCTAAATCATGGCAATTGTATTGATAGTAATCATTTAACATATTAACACCTAGGGAGTGTGGAATGTCATACCTCTAGTAGCCTAAACACATCTACAATAAAAGCTATCAAAATGCACAAATAGTCATATCAGTAAGACATATCTTACAGTGATAATAGTCAGTGCATTCATAGCCTTCTCCATAAATATCAAAATATATTTTAACACAAACCCCAAATTATATTTTTTATAAACTTTGTAAAAAAAATCATATTGTGAAAATTGTACAACCTCTACACATATTGTTATAACATTTTTGTTAACCAGACGTAAGCTTTCACATGACAATAAGAAATGCCTCTGTAAGTGCATGTTTCTGGAGATATGTATAGAAATATGAAAACATTACTTGTATAATTGGCAATACAGATAATACTGGACATTTCTAAAGATGTGCAACTTGCAGTGCAAACATCAAAGACAGTTCTCTTCAACAGTATCTAACGTTTAATTTCCAGTATAGTGTAATATAAACCAACATTTTCAGGGAATTGGCCTCTCTCCCACATTGGTGTTTCATACCTTACATACCTCAGTAAACTGTATGTCTTTCAGTTATGAAAATTTGAACATAAATTTGAATAATACTTAGCAATTGGTACTTTTTTGTTGCATATGTCAGTGAGGTGTTCAGACACCCTACAACACAATGACCTTGAAGTCTGCCCTATATAAAAGGTAGCACAAGTACACGTGGCCATGTATATAACCAAATCTGACCTACAGTTGGCATAAAAACATATGGCAAACACCTGACCCATATTCTTGCTAGTAAATCTGTCCGAAACTAACCTCTCCAAACTGGCAGTCACTTTCAAAAGTATTGCCAGATTTGCCTCTAAGTCCACATTCAGAACTCATCACTGCTTAAACCTTAGGCAATTAGGATGACTTGAGCATCAAAATCTGATCTTATTTCATCAGCTGTTCTTAGCCCATAAAATCCTCTATAAACCCAACAACACCCCTATTCTCAATACTCTTATTATACCATATTGCAACCTCAAAAGTCTACATTCTTCTAACAAACTTCTTATATCAACATGTAAATCCAATAACCTGGCAGGAACCTCCTTGTTCTCTAACACTGTAGGAAAGGCTTGGAACTCTCTTTCTGACAACCTCACTTCAATCTCCTGTCTCCCCAGCTTTAAATCTCATCTAAAAACTCACCTCAAAACTCTCTGGCTTTGCCCCTGCACTAACCCTGACTAGACTGCCTTTGCTACTAGTATGTTCACATTCTCCTGCATACAAAGCTTGCCTTTTGCTACTAGTTGTTTCACATTCTCTAACATACAAAGTAGTACTTATCTTACCTTTATGCTACCTCTCTTAATTTTCAACTCCCTCATCCTGTAATTAATTCCTGTTGTTGTATCTGTAATATTTTCTGTAATAGTTTGTTACTTCAGTAATATATGACTGCACTATTGCATATTTATTTATTTATTTATTATTTTTTCTCTTGCACTTTTTTCTCCCTGAGTGAATTTTTTGTGTGCTATTGTAAATTTTTATCTGAGTAAATTCTGTAAATTTGCTACATTAAACCTGTATGATCTCTTTAAAGAGGATTTCCAAATGGAAGAATTCACACATCATTTAAATCTGAAGTCACTATCTACAGTTTGATGATAGATTTTATTCCATCCTCTTATTGATCTAGAGGTTTGACTCTTACAACTGAAGATAGCATCATTCATTCATAGAGACCCCACATTCTAGTTGATTAATACTTAGCAAGGCTTACACTACCTTTAATTATTTCATATATCTACACTTTATTGCTGGATATTCGGTTGAATGGCTTTTTGCTGGCATCATGGTTTGGTTAACTGCTTTTAGTTGGATTGTACAAGATAGCGTTCACGTATAGTATGTTTTTTCTACTTTTCCTCATTATAGTGCAACTATGAAGTTAATATATATATATATATATATATATATATATCTATATATATATATATATATTATATATATATATATATATATATATATAGTATACTATCGTAATGTTGAAAGAAATTTTGTCAAACGATCGTATCATAGACCCAAATCTGCAAAATGTCACAATGCTGAATTCTGATATTGTCAAATTACATCCCAAATTTGACCTCAGAAGAAGCGTTAACATGGGTTGAGATAGGGACAAGATTTGTACTTCGACAATATCGGACTTCAACATTGCCACTGTTTGACCTCCGAGCCTTGTCAAAGTGGATTCGACTTAATCCACTTCAACATTATGATAGTAAACCTACAGACACACACACACACACACACACACACACACACACACACACACACACACACACACACACACACACACGCACACACGCACACACACACGCACACACACACACACACACACACACACACACACACACACACACACACACACACACACACACACACACACACACACACACACATATATTTATGTACAGGGCTATGGGATGCAGAGGGGAAATTGTTTTTCTGAGGTTATAGTCTGTAATCTTGAAAAAAATTGTAAACCATATCTCATTCTCTGACATTTGATTGGACATTGGGAAACCAACTATTCAGAAGTTGACAATTGTTGTGCATATTGGATTTAACTCCTTGGATTCTTTGCTTTTCTGCTCTTCTAATAACATTTGGTTTAGTTGAACAAATGTATAGTAAACCTTATTCTTTAAAAGGAACATAAGTTTTTGATGAAATATTTGCTGATTCAAGATCCTTTGGCAGGAGTAAGCAACAGGTTGTTCTTTAAAATCATTTTCGGCAATGTTGAATATTTAACTATAAAGCCTCCATATTGATAAGGTGAAAGGCATAATAAAATATTTGGCTGAGCTAAATTAGAAAAATGGTTGGTTTGAGTAGTTGATCTCTGACACAAGGATTGAGTTAGACCTTGCACTAAATGTAGTAGTGGCATCATGTTAACTATATGCAGCAAGGTGCATCAGCCCACTTACAATATTGCTATCTGAAGAAGTGTATGCTGTGAGGACACTTTATTAGTATTGTAGACAAGCTCCAAGTCTATCAAAATGGAAAATACTATAATGGTTGAAGGTCATTACCAAAAGTGATTGCCTGATGCTTTCCAGGGTGAAAAATAATGATAAATCCCTTGACTGAGTAAAGGGGGTGTTTTTAAACTAGATAAAATTAATGCAGATAGAGTCTCATGAGTTGTTACTACTTAGTTTACAAAGCAACCAAGCTATAAAGACAAATCCTAACATTTCTGAAGACCACATCTGCACAGCTAGCCTGAATGTAACCAGTAATAAGTATCTTGACTATATTTTGTGATCTGTTAACTGCAATATCACAAAGAAGAAACATTAAGTCACTTTGGAGATGAATGTTAGAGCTCAACAATGGTATCCAGTGCATTTCAGAAATGCTAAACTACCAGAGAGAATGGATCAATCACTTTATTCCTGAAACTGATCTTTCAGTTATAGTTTGCACCACAGTCCATTCGTACCTCTACTATTGTTACAAACTATGCCTAGGACTTTCTGACACTGTGATTGACTTATAACTACTAGTAGAAAACTGGTAGGCAAAGCTGCATACCGCTATTCCATGTTATCACCATATCATGCCTGTTCTAAGGTGTCGGTCTAGCTTCATACTGCTATTCCATGTTATCATCATATCATGCCTGTTATATGGTGTCAGCCTAGCTGCATATCGCTTTTCCAAATTATCATCATGTCATGCCTGTTCTGTGGTGTAGGCCTCTCTGCATAGCACTATTCCAAGTTATCATCATGTCATACCTGTTCTATGGTGTTGGCCTAGCTGCATAGCGCTATTCCATTTTATCATGTCATACCTGTTCTATGGCATCAGCCTAGTGGCATACTGTTATTCCATGTTATCATCATATCATGCCTCTTCTATGGTGTCAGCCTTGCTTCATACTGCTATTCCATATTATCATCATGTCATGCCTGTTCTATGGTATTGGCCTAGCTGCATACTGCTATTCCATGTTATCATCATGTCATGCCTGTTCTATGGTATTGGCCTAGCTGCATACTGTTATTCCATGTTATCATCACGTCATGCATGTTCTACAGTTTTGGCCTAGCTGCATGCTATTCCATGTTGTCATCATATCATGCCTCTTATATGGTGTCAGCCTAGCTGCATATCGCTATTCCAAATTATCATCATGTCATGCCTGTTCTGTGGTCTAGGCCTTGCTGCATACCGCTATTCCAAGTTATCATCATGTCATACCTGTTCTATGATGTAGGCCTCGCTGCATACCGCTATTCCAAGTTATCATCATGTCATACCTGGTCTATGGTGTCAGCCTTGCTGCATACCGCTATTTCAAGTTATCATCATGTCATGCCTGTTCTATGGTGTTGGCCTAGCTGCATAGCGCTATTCCATGTTATCATGCCATGCCTGTTCTATGACATCAGCCTAGCGGCATACTGCTATTCCATGTTATCATCATGTCATGCCTGTTCTCTGGTGTTGGCCTTGCTGCATACTGTTATTCCATGTTATCATCACATCATGCATGTTCTACGGTGTTGGTCTAGCTGCATACTGCTATTCCATGTTGTCATCATATCATGTCTGTTATATGGTGTCAGCTAGCTGCATACTGCTATCCCATGTTATCATCATGTCATGCCTGTTCTATGGTGTCAGCCTAGCTGCATACTGTTATTCCATGTTGTCATCATATCATGCCTGTTCTATGGTGTCAGCCTAGCTGCATACTGTTATTCCATGTTATCATCATGTCATGCCTGTTCTATGGTGTCGGCCTTGCTGCATTCCGCTATTCCATGTTGTCATCATGTCATGCCTGTTCTATGGTGTCTGCCTTATCTCTCACTCCATTACTGTATCATCTTTAAAATCTTGGTGCTAGTACAGTTGTCCTTAAATAACTCAGGTTCCTGTCACCTGAGAGACCTTGTAGTATTATATTTGCCACCTGGGGCTTTGTGGTCAGCATCTTAGGAGATGACAGGTGCTTTCACAGGTGAACTTTGAAACAACTGGCTTTCATTCTTTATCTAATTGGACCCCCAGCTCTGGAATTTACTTCATTGGCTGAAGGAGAGTTTTTTTTTCTGATTTACTGTTATAAATCCTTGAAGACTTTTCTCTTTGAGTGGACATGCAGTGAGAGTGAAACCAGCCAGTACTAGGTTTTTATTTAACTGCCCATATGTAGTTTACATTTTAGTGATTTAACTTGCGTGTGTGTACAATCCAGCTTCTGTATTAGTACTATTTAATTTATTTAAATGTTGTTTCATCAGTTTATCCTTTGTTCTTATATTGATTATTTGCTTTACCATATTTTATATTTATTTTTAAAGGGTGTTTGTGATAATGAACCTAAACTAAGTCAGACTGAAGTTAATCTTCCAATTTAGAAATTAGAATAATGTGCAACATGCCTATAATCTAATACTCCAGGAAAAAATCAGTCCTTAAAATTATGTTCAATGCATCACTGAGAAAAGCCATAGCAAACTGAAAAGCATTTTGTCATGGATGCTTTGATCAGTAGAATGATAATGTTGTCCCTCCCTCCTTTTTTTCCCAGTCAGTTGTTCTTATTTTGATCCTGCCCAAAGTTACTGTACTGATGTTTATACAAAGTAGGCATTTGTCAGTCTGTAAAGACTTGAATTATCTTGGATATGTTGCCTCAGTAAAGCTTATGTACTGGCAAGACCCCTGTATTACAGAATTTTCTAAAATGATGAAACAGAAACATAACATGACATGAAAGGACAATATGTTTCTTGTAGTACATATGAACGTTAGATCACCAATCCATTTATCCTTCATTATAACCTTTCAAATTGTTCCTCATTCAGTCCTAATTTTGCTAAGCAGAAATACTATGCCACAAGTCTGGATTGTTTTTAGAGTACATTGCAGTTGTTTCCTGGCCAGAAAAGAAGAAAGAAGGGTATTTTTTCTGCATGTTTTTTTGTTTGTTTGTTTCAACATAACAAATGCTGAGTAACTAGTATTTCTAGTTTCTTACAAAACCCTCCTTCTGGGCAATATAAACTGATAGTTCAAAGTGTCTTAACTATCAGCACGCTTTCACTGGATTGCATCTCTTCACTTTAAACATAGGCCCTGTAACACAGCTTATGAGCCTTGAATCATTTTCATTGCAGTCTATTTTTATCAATAACATTAATACAAATGGTATTTAATTAGCAGCAGGTCATAAAAGCCATAAGTGACAAAACGTACATGTACATAGTAAACTTAGTTTGTGATAACCTGGACAATAATCAGGTATGCCTCTATTATTTATGGCTCAGTCTGTTCAAGGAGTCTCTATAAAATGAGTGTGTGTGTATATATATATATATATATATATATATATATATATATATATATGTCTATATCTATGGAAAATACCGCGGTGCGGTAGCGTTGTTGCCTCACAGTAGGACGCTGTCCGGTTCGATTCTCAACTAGAGCATCTTCTGCTATAAAATGAATATATATATATATATATATATATATATATATATATATGGAAAATACCGCGGTGCGGTAGCGTTGTTGCCTCACAGTAGGACGCTGTCCGGTTCGATTCTCAGCTAGAGCGTCTTCTGCGTGGAGACATGCGTGAATGGGCGAATGGGTGTACCTTCGTTGAAGGTTGTGCATCAGGGCTGGTAACTCGGCACGTAAAAATCAACTACCAATCATTGGCGGACCGAAGTTTCCGCTGTGGCGACCCCTAACCGGGAAAAGCCGAAAGACACAACAACAACATATAATACATTTGAACAGTGCCTGACATGTTTCAAGCAATATCTGTTAGACCAATTTGTCACAACTTGGCTGGTGAGTAACTGAACTTTTACATTGATTTACTATTTGCTTTGTATGCATTGATCCATTGTGTGACGTGTCACTCAGACAGTGATCACAAAACTGTCAGAAACATTGCTCACACTGCTGTAACTATTTTATAGCCAGTCTGAGAAATGTCCAGTGACAGATGTGTAACACAGCTGAAATTACTTAAGTGAAAAAAAGTGAGAAAAGTGAAAAAAACTTAAACCAACCACCCTAGCGGCTGACTTACTCCCAGCCAAATACTTACAAATAGCTTCTGATGCCATAGCCTACCCTGTATCAATCTTAATTAACCGGTCAATCGCCGAAGCCTCTATTCCCTCAATCTGGAAAATCTCGTATATCATTCCTCTCCACAAAGGAGGGTCATCCACTGCCACAACAAACTATAGACCCATAGCCATTCTCTCCCCCCTATCTAAAATTTTGGAACGTTGCATTCACAAGCAACTCATTACCCACCTCATACAAAACAACCTCCTGTCCAACACCCAACACGGCTTCCGCCCCCATCATAGCACAACCACGGCTCTCCTCTCCTTTGTTGATTCAATTAACCTCAACCGGAATAACAAACTAATCTCCTCTGCGCTTTTTCTAGACCTATCGAAAGCCTTCGATATGGTCAACCACAACCAGCTGCTCCATACACTGGAAACTTTTAATCTTAGCAAAACTACCATAAATTGGTTTAATGCATACCTCACAGGCAGAAAACAGGCGGTACAGTGGCAAAACAAGATTTCAGACCTACTCCCCACGAACATCGGTGTTCCCCAAGGATCTATTCTCAGTCCCCTTCTTTTCTCCGTCTTTATTAATGGTCTACACTCTATCCTCCCTAGAGCCACCTGCATACAATATGCAGACGACTCCACTCTTATCTGCTCAGACGACTCTCTCACCAAACTCCAAGTCACAACCCAAAACTGCTTCTCTATTGTCGAAAAATGGTTCTCAGATCTAAAACTCCTACTTAATCCAACTAAAACCAAATTGCTTCTATTCTACCCCTCCCCAGCGACTTCTTATGGCACGGAACCTCCCCATACCCCCACCTCAACCTTCGTTGTGTCCTCTAATAACGGTACCAAAATTTATCCTTTCACCCACACTAAACTACTTGGAGTGACAATTGACCACAAACTGAGATTTGACATCCATGTAAACCAGGCCATTAAATCACTTAACAAGAAACTTGGGTCCATGTATAAAATAAAGAAATTCTTAACCCCCACACCAAACTAACCATTGCCCGCATCCACCTCCTACCCACACTCCTCTATGCCTCCCCAATATTCTCCTTCCTTCACAAGAAAGAGCTTAATAAACTATCCACAACCTATAACCACATAGCCAGATTCATTACCGGACTGCCCTACCGCACCCATCACTGCCTAAATCTAAAAACACTGGGATGGCTAGAATTGCCCAACATCCTCAAACTTAACCAACTTACAGAGGCATTCAAAATTATAAAACATCCTGAAAAACTCCCTCACTGAACAATATACTTACCCCTACACTAATCTAACATCCCTAAGGTCATCCAAAAGTATTCAAGTATTAACCATTAAATCTACTAACTCGGTGGTGATGCACTGTACGCCAATTCCATTGGCAAAACCTGGAATGCTCTCCCAACAACCTTAGACTTATACCCACTCTCCACCAATTCAAAACTCAACTCCGAACTCTATTAAAATCTCAATGGCTATGTCCATGCTCTAATCCAGACTAATAGCTCAGGCTCCCAGCTCAACCCGGCCTACCTAGGCCTCCACCCAGCCCTTAACTTAAGGGTCCACTATTAAGCCCTAATGATTCATCTTTACTAACTAATATCACTAATTGAAATTTTTTTTATACTATTACCTACTGTTATATTTTTGTATTTTTAATGTTGCCTGTCTCAATTTCCTAACTTATGTCACTATATTTGTTTATGTACCTCTGTTCATTGGAGCTTTTCTCCCCGGGTCTCCACTGAAAATGGACATGTATCCAGTTGGACCAACCCGGTCAACAAATGTAAAATAAATAAATAAAAATAAATAAATAAATAAATAAGTGTTAGTCTAGCCTTACCACATTCTAGGACTACAGTACTCTTAAATAAGGTTAGAGATTGGCACAAATTTAAGTTGAAGCATGTCCGAGATTAATTACTAGCAGGCCTCTTTCACTTAATTTCTTAGTCCATCATCTTTTAATCTGGTATCTGTATTCTTTGACTGGTAGCTTGTGAGGTATAAGGACACACTTTCAGCTATTATACTTTATAGTCTCTTACATTTTTGCCTTTTGTGACGAGGGTAGCTTTCAATTAGATGACAACCCTTAATGAAGCGATAATACTCAGAAGATTACACAGAAGCAGAAATGCAGAAATTAAAGTCAGTTATAATCACTTAAAAAAACAAACAAAAAAAAAAAACTGACTTCTTTCAGATCTTGGTAATGTAAAAACCGTAACACAGAATTTCATGCTATTCTGCAATATGATGCACTTTTTTGTTTTCATCTCAGATTACATTGATTTAATTAGATGTTTATCTACTGAAGTTGAGCAATCTATGAGGTTACAGTACAAAAGTAATCAAAAGCAGAGCATGAAATGACTATAGATGTAATGAATTCACATTTTATATCAAAGACCCTGGAGTTCAATGCATTGTTAGATATCAGAAATTCTATCTGCTCCTCAAGGCAATTTACTGTTATACATAAAAAGGTTGCAGCAGTATTTAGTATATACATAATAAATATGAAAATGTGATATAGCTTTGAAACTTTCTTTGCAGAGATTAGGAGTCAGGTATACAAGCCTTCACACCTATCTGAGAAACATATTCTATAGTGTGGATTTGAAAAGCCTATGTTATAAATAAAAGTGATACTTAATAGAATGGAATTGTTCAGCAAAGAACAAAACAACTTCTGTACTGATTGTCTGGAGGCTGGTGGGTGGTTAAAGGTGGGTAATCTTCTTCTGAGACACAGATTAAAGGGTAGCACAGTAACTTATTTAAGAATGTGATTATTTTTGGCAAAAAGATTAATGTAGCCTGATAATTTTGCCCTAAGGTTTAGGAAGATGATCTTGGACTATAGCTGGCTTGGATGGGAGTATTCTATTTCTTTTTTTCAGAGTGATACAAGTTACATGATAGAGGTTCTAACAATCTTACAAACATTTCCCTACAAAGCCTGGCAAATCAACATAATTAAACTAAAGAATGAATTTGTTGAACTAGTACTAAAACTAACCTGTTGTTTATGAACATTAAATGCTTAACAATTATATAGTGGTAGCAGTCACAGTCCATTGTAAACTAGTTTAATATATGTTTCACATTAGTTACTTCTCTTTTCAGCCTAGCATGTTTGTCCATTGCAAGAAACTTCTAAATATACATATTTGTTAGGTGTATACAAAAGTTTTATGCTTACATTTTTGTCACTCAATGCCATTAAAAAGATTTAGGCTTTTAAGCATTTCAAATAGTGGTAACTCTCTAACCTTTATTTGGATTCTGCCTACAACTTATTTTGCTCTTTTGTTATTGTGATCTGGTTTCCCTGAGCAGATTTAGATAATGTGTAAATGACAGTGTTGGCATGGTAACTGAAGCTGCACTTCAACATAAATACTGTCATGAGGAAATCCTTAAAGTAAGGAAATATTCAATAACTGTTAAAACAAATATGTGGCTGTGACTACATCCCATGTGTGTTTCATTAGATAATAAGGTATATAGAAAAGGTTTGCAATTTCTCAACTTGCTAGCCCAAGAAAGGGAAACAGGAAGCAGCTTGGGTGTACGACTGCATTTTACGTCAACACTGTTAGAACATCAGGAAATATATCAAGCTATCTTCTTTCATTTAGATGTATTACATTGTATTATGCCATGGTTTCTGTTCATGCACTCAGCCAGTTCTACTCACCTGCCATTCTAAGTTTGTTCTCTATTGCCTTCCTATCTTCCTCCTAGATCACAATCTATTACAATTTCCGCCTAAATGCATTTTTAGATTTTTCACCTTACAATTTCTTGTCATAACTTGTTTGATGTATCAACAATCCTTTTTTTAATTTCTCCAAATGCTCAGGGTTTTTAAAACCAAGGCAGTTATGGACCCAGTGAAAAGTGAAGGTACAGTTCAAATTCATGAAAGCAGTAATACTTCAGTGTTTGAGGCTTCCCAATAATTGCTTACTTCTGTAGTTCATATGGAGTTTCAGAAACCATTAGTATATCAATAACGCATTCTAATACTCCTAAGTTCTTCATTTTAGGGGACTGTACTCATGCCCACCACAAGATAACCTTAACAGTCTGTATAAGAATGCAAACTTAACCTTAACAGTCTGTATAAGAATACAAGCATTGGCAGATCATTGCTTGGTTTAAAACGAACTGATGTTATCATGTTTCTTCCGAAGTTACTAAATGTAAATCCTGGATACAATACAATTCTGACTGATGCAGGTACTAACAATATGGCTTTGGTAGATTTAATAAGTTTCTAGAGTTATTTGTTTATTTTCATGAGGGAGTTTCTATCTTGCTAGGCATTGCTTTTCCTATTTTTGGCCATGGTTTTCTTCCTTTTGTTACACAACCTACTGTTGTAAGGAGTGTCAGACTGGAGGTTTTTTTTTTCAATTGGTGTTGTGCTTATTTTGGGTAGGTATCACTGCTTTTGTGCAACAGTATACATGATTGTGAATGATTTTACATATGCAGCTATGTACCCTGGGTTTAGGGTAATTGGAATTTTGATAGTGCATCAATTAAAAGTAGAAAGTTTGCACTGGAATAATTCCTAAAATTTTCAGGGTTACCTGGTCCCCCAGATTTTATTTATATTTTAAAGGATGCAGCTTTATAATATGACCTGAACACATGGGGGGTTACATTCCTTCATGTTGGTGAGGACTAGGTCAAAGATATTGTTAGCACTAGTGGTTGTATGGAGTAATTGGTCCATGGCATTCATGTTGACAAAGTCCAGGAATCTTTGGGCCTGCAAGTCTGAGGTTGTATATGATTCTCAGGTTACAGTGGGGTTGATGATGTCACCCATAAGTTTGTTGTCTGGCTGAATGGAAAGTGACACAAATTCATTTAAGTAAGTGGTATGGGTTTCCTGGGTCATAGAGGGGGACCTGTAACTCACAAAGATGTGATATGGGACTATACTTATGGTGAGCTGCACAGGGAGGAACTCAAGTGCATCATACTGCTTGGACAGCCTTGATGTGTGATTTTTTTTTTTAATGTAAATTGAGACACCTCCACATTTTATCCATTTCCATGCAGTAGCTGGTCTAAATTTGAGGGAGCCTTTTTTGCTCTCTCTCGATGCATTCCTCTCCATGGATTTAAACCATGTTTGTGTAACTACACAAACAACAACATTCTCAGGAGTTAGGAGAGATTGCAGGGAATGGAGTTTTGTGTTTAAACTCCTGGTATTGAACAGTATCACATTTAGAAAATTCTGGGTTGGTTTAGCTCTATCAGATGGTATATCAGGTTAGCAATCCCTAAAAATGCACTGTGGGGTTTAACAATGTTTTAGTCAATATTTAAAAGTATAGAGGGGACAGATGCAGATTATCCCTGGCAAAGCATTATGGTCTGTCAACCATATCCTCCCAGGCAACAAGTATTGTGCCTCCTTAATGTCATCAAAAACTAAGCCAGTTAAAAGCATTGTCTCCCAACGAGTATCTGTTTTTGAGCTCTAAGGTCTGAGACAAGAGCACATTCATAGTGTGCTGGTATGTTATTTAGAGGTACATATAGATGATCTTAGTTCCCTTGTGAACTTCCTTTACCTGAATATATAATGTGTAGAAGAAAACTATAGATACCTTACCGTATATGAATACTTGTTCTGGAAGTGATTTATTAATTTCCTCAATCACAAAAGGTTATGTCACCCAAACTGACTGATTTAGAAGACTTGAGATGATGACAAGGAATCAGTTTTAGCAGTTGAATTCCATCCATTTCAAAATTAAATGGTTTGATCAGGTTAGTATTATTAAAATGCATGAGAAAGGTCATTCATATCAGTCACTGGACTTAGTGCTCAAAAAGGGCAACATTTACTTCAAATCAGAGGATAGATGGGTAACTGTTACCTCAAATCAGAGGATAGATAAATTTTCCTGGCTAGGGCACCATGTGTTCAAAATTAACTCACAATCACCCCCAGATAAATTTAGAGACACAGAATTGATCAAGTACCATAACTTGGGCCATATTAAGGACCAGTTTGTTACTGTTATTGGCTCTAACTCAAACTGGGGATGCTGCATAATCAATGTAACAAGTTAATTTCTTAAAAAGGGATTATATCCTACACCCTTTATATACTAGCATATCTTCATATTTGTCATAGTACTATTAGAATTTATGAATACTGGTGCCATGCTGAAATTAACACCTCAGAAGATGTGATCAGGGATGCAATATTGATGGGGGCTGTTTCATCCAACAAGAAAATAAATCCAGAATACCAGAACATTCTAGTTTCTAATCTTCTGAAGTTTTGTGTTAAAAAACAGCATTCTGGTCCAATGAGGTATCAACAATGGCAAATGAAACCACTCAATTATGTCTTACTAAAGCAGGCTATACTGCCTTGTTTAAAAATTGGCCAACAAACCATATACAGCAGAAAAGAATGATAAAATGGCCTTGTTTTTAAGATGCCCCCTTCCCCCTTGGACATTGCCATATATCTCAGTCGTAGTTTCCTATAGCTTCTAGTACTGAATTTTGACCAGTCAGATTTGATTTGTTCAGGAAATAAATCTGTAGCTTGCATTCAACTAATTACAGTATTGATTCTGAGCCAAACAGGCTGTTAGTATTCTACCTGTCTGTCTTAGATCTTTTAATTTGTCAAATTTCAAGTCTTATATAAGTTTTCCCCTTCAGCTATCAAGAAGTGAGGGCATCCTTGTGCTCAAGATAAAAGCCCATCTGATTTAGACAACCTTCTAAACGGTAGCGCTATTTCAAATCTCCACTTTTAATGGAAACTTGCTAAAATATGTATATTTTCTTCTTGATCTTCTGCCATTGTTATAGACTTAATTGACCTAATTTCAATTCAATTTCAGGTACTGACAGAAGACTGAGGCTTCCCTAGTCAGGGTCTTTACTTACACTGTGATAATTAAATATTAGTGACTTTCATCTGCTTTGGGACTCCTTGATCTGTCTCTTGGAAATGAAGTGGCAGAGCGTAGGATATTGATTTATCATATGTGTAGTTAGGGTGGGCTGTCAGCTAGAATCTTGCACAGATTTCACTCCTACCTTTTCAATGTATTATTATTATTTATTTGTTGGTGGTATTGGCCCTACTAGATGGATTCCATTTACACTGTGGACCCTGGGAGAAATGTTGCTGTGCATCCTATATCTAAACATGATATACTGCTATTATACCATGATCTGTGCCTTATTCTTTACTTATTTCTTCACAAACTGCTGCATAGTGGCTGTGTAAGTGAGTCTGCGCATTGGTTCAGAAGAACAGAATAAAACAACTGTGGAAATCCGCATAGTGGGTGCTTCTTACTCTGTGAATATGCAGTGATCTGTTTGAAACATTTTGTTTTACTTGACTAGGGGGTGCTAAAAGCAGGACATGGTACTCAACAGTGAAACTGGAACTGAGGGCGTCCTCCAGCCTGCAGCAGTGCCATGACGCTTTCCTCAAGTCTTTGCAACTGCTGCTAAGTGACAGCAAGAACATGGCATCCCTTTGATCTTTCTCTTACTGCAGTACTGATGCTTTAAGCTGCTGCTATTTTCACAATGATGGACTAAAACATAGAATCAGGAAAATAATGTGGTTTCAGGAAATTGGTCAATATTTGTTTTTTAACTTGACAGTCATATACTAGTTTGCACTTACTACAGACAAGAGACCTAGCTACATGGACAATCCCAGTGCACCAGTGACATTTACCACACTATGAGACCAGAGCTGTCCTGTAACTTCCAGCAGTACATATGTAGATCAGTAACCAAGATGCATGCAGTAGTTTATCTAGAACTTCCAAACCATGAGCTGCAGAACAAATCGTTATCTTCTTATGCCTTTTATATGGCACATTCATTTGTTTATATCGATATACTTGACATTGAAATTTCAGTCTGTCTACTTGAGTTTTATCTATATATCTATCTATCAATATATATATATATATATATATATATATATATATATATTATGTTTAGCTTTTTAACATTACCATGAATGCACTAACCTAATCCAGACTTCAGTTTAAAAAGATGAAAACATCTTATTCAAAACATATGAGCCCAATACTTCACAGAACTTTTCAATTTGCGCTGACTTTATTGCCGTGAACACATGCCCTTTATACAAAAGAGCTTTGCTAAAATTTTTCCATACCAGTTCAACCTTTAAGAAACTGAAATGTTGTCCTCCACTATTTACTTAATGTAAATGATGCATTACAACCCATGCATAAAGAATAAGGTACACTGAGTGCCCACCCCAACTTGTTCATGTTTCATGCTTGCTGGCACTGAATACCTGCTGTGGGGTACACTACAGATGACTGAAATGAATCAGTTTTAGTCATGTTTATAATCTTGCATATCCTTTAAAGCAGCAGGGTATATGTTTTCATGACACTGAAGACAGTGTGGGTCAATCAAAATACGTTTTTGAATGACTAGATGCTTGTATGTTT
This sequence comes from Protopterus annectens, assembly GCF_019279795.1. Lineage (NCBI taxonomy): Eukaryota > Metazoa > Chordata > Ceratodontiformes > Protopteridae > Protopterus > Protopterus annectens. Next base: position 5,205,433 of record NC_056739.1, on the reverse strand, counting down.
GCTATAATCACATCAGTCATGCAGGAGATCTCCCATGTCTCACTGTATGTGGCACGTCATTCTTACATCCCCAGATAGAACCCATAACAAGACAGCTGTTTATTTTCTGTGTCAGTATGGAAAAAATTATTAGATATACCCAGCTTTAGTAGACAGTACTATCACCAGATTGACTCAGATGTCACAATTTTATACTATGAGTGGAAACTAACTTCATCATTAACATTTTACAGACGTGTATATGATACACATTTTTCAGATGAATGCATAAATGCCCTAGAATGAATGGAGAGCTTAGTAAGACAGAAATTTAAAGTATTACTGTCTGAAATTCAACCCTACAACTTTTACCGCTTTCTTTTTTCCAGGAACTGCAGAACAGTAAGTTATCAGTATAAGATCTCCTTAGTGTTAGAGTTTCTTAACAAATGCTCTGCTGTTTCAGTGCAACATACATATCAAAGTCTATCTCACTGTCACACTAATGATACACATGTTATCTAAGGGATATAGCACTCTATTATATGTGCACAGACACACACATGCATAACTGCACATGCATGTGCACCCCCCACACATACACACACACACACACACACACACAGGAATGCACGCACATAGACACACACGTGCTCATGAAAATGCATATATACATGCATACAAACATAGAAGCTGGTACACACACACACACACACACACACACACACACACACACACACACACACACACACATGCATGTGCACTCACACATATACACGCACACATACACACGTATAGACACGCACTCACACTTGTGCTTGTGCACATGCAAATATACAAACACACAGATAAACATGCAAATAAACACCTGAGCACACAGACACACACATGAACACTTTTAGTGAATTCATGTAAGACAGCAGAATGCTACTATATCATTCTGACTACACTCAGTGTCTACAGAGTGACATCCAAAGCTTTGTCAAAAGGCAGGACAATGATAAACTTCCTGTTCAGTGTTTGTGTAATGTAGTAGACATCTGCATGGAATAGGCTGGGTATGCACACTTGTAGAGCAAAGTCTGACGGGTAGACAGAGAAGCACGGATCTAACTCTTGGTGAACTGCAGCATTTTGCCAATTAGTATCTGCAGAAATAATGGTGCTAATTATGGCAGGTAGGGCAGACAGCATGAAAAGCCCAGCATTCTTTATTATGACTTTGCAAATGTTTCAGTGAACAGTCATCACGATGGAGGTTCACAGCCTGATACTAATTTTGTAGAAGCAGATGAACTAACTAGAATTCAGTAACACCTTGTCCACTGTCTGTCTGTCACAGTCTTCATATTATATTAAAATATTCACATACAGATCATGACAGCATGTATGTTAGACACTGAAACCAAGTAATATTAAATACAGCAATGTTTAATGACTCTGCTCCCCCAGATTCTGTTTTTACATGTGCAGATATATTTGTCCAGGATGTCTAGTGACCTTGTCATAATGCTGGGCTCAGACTGTCTAGCACTTGTCCCATTTCTACATTGCCAGCACCATAAGTCTAATGTAGCATTTGGCATAATTTCAGTCTGCTCTTCTCAGACTCTGTATACATTTGCTAAGGTTATATTTCCTTTCTACTTTGAGTTGGGCAGCATACTTTCTGTTGCTCGACATCTGGGTCATCTGAAGGGGTGTGACAAAATGTGTGCCATAGGTGTATTCGATCTTTCTCATAGACACCTAACCAGAGTGAAAATAAACACTGCAATCCATTTGACAAGCTGTACTTATGTATCATAATGTATGTCCTAGAGGAACAAGAATTTAAGCTGCCTGCAAGTCTGTTTTTCTGCTTTTCCATCCACCTAGCTTAAGCAGTTAACTATGTGTAATATTTAGCCTTAACAACTCATTTTGAAATGTTTCATAGGATAACACAGCTGACAGAGCCTAGGTAAAGAGTATTTAATGTGTCTATAGGTACATTGTATGTTAAGTCTATCTATAGCCACACAGGAGTTCTCATTCATTTGTGAGTTAGAATGTGTAAAAGCACTGTGTTAACTCTGGCTTTGATTTCATAAAGATGCTTAAGCATTGCTCTTTCAGTCCTAGTTGTTGGTGCTATTAATCCAGACTTATGTTAAGACATTGTACCTAAATTTGGTACTTTCAGTTCATCTATAACATAGAGCCCATATTTTGGGTCCTGTGGCAAACGAACCATCAGCTGATGGTCAGTACACCTCCTCAGTCTCTCAGCTGCTTTATCCAGTTAGTCCTGCCCCAGAGCCAAAAGTCCAACAGATTCCCTCACTTATGATGCAGGCTAAACCTGCAAGCCAGATTTATGATAAGATAGGGAGGACATTTTGCCATCCTAGCCATGGCAACACCCACCTTGATGTAAGTTTTTTCCCCTAAGCTTTATGTGCTTACATCATGTTATATATATATATATATATATATATATATATATATATATATATATATATATATATCTATGGTTCCCCTTCAGAAGATCGAATGGCTGAAATCTCGAAATGCATATGGCCAAAGCCATATGCTCAAATTTCAGAAGCTCGACCTTCTGAAAGGGAAAAAAATAAAACAACGTAACACAAAACAATGTTTCTGCAGGGGATCAAGCCCCCCTGCACCCTCCACACCTCCCACTACTTATTTATACCAACTCTGAAATCGCACTACAGCGCAGAAAGGGAAATCTCCTGTTCTGCTCAGTATGCTGATCCCCATTCAGATGGTTGAGCTTCTGAAATTTCGAGCATATGGTCTCGACCATATGCATTTTAAGATTTCTGCCGTTCGACCTATATATATATATATATATATATATATATATATATATATATATATATATACATATACATACATACAGTCACTCACACACACACATAAATATTTTTTTTTTTTATTAGCCTATGGGTTACACGCTTTGCTTCCATCAGCTTTTTTTGGTAGTTGGATGCGACTGTTACTTGTATGATATTGCAGTGCCTGTAGAATCTGCTTGACAGTTTTTATATTTTATTTTACAACTATTTCTGTCTTTGGCCTTGGTCTTGTCTGAAAAAGGACTACTGTGGCTAAGAAACATTGAATAAAATAAAGTAGAATATAATAAAGTAATACAGGCAAAACAGGAACACTCATGCAACCCAGCTCAGTTCAGAAAAAAGACTGCTTAAATTCTAAATTTTGAACTGCAAATCAGAATTCATTATATTTATATGAGTTTATATTATTTCACTAAGATTGCAGAAACTCGAAATTCATATGGTTAAGTTTACAAAAGCTTGTAATTAAAAAAAAAAATCTACATTTTGCAGGGTGACAAGCCCTCAGGCAAACCATACCCCTTGCAAATTACATATAGGAATTCTGAGATCACACTGCAGTGGGAAAAGGCTAAATTCCCCTTTGAAGCAGTTCTGTGCAGATCGTGGTACAGTGGGGACTGGGAATTTATTCTTTCCCCTATTGTAGTGGGATCATAGAGTAAGTATATATAATTTGTGTTTTTTTTTTTGAGCTTTTTTTTTTTTTTTTTGAGCTTTCGAAAACATGATCCTGTGGTCTCCACCATATGAATTTCAAGTTTTGGAAAACTCACTGAAGTAATATAAAAGCATCTATCTCTCTCTCTCTGTAGATATATATATATATATATATATATATATATATATATATATATATATATATATATATATATATATATATATACATATATATATATATATATATATATATATATATATATATATATATATATATATATATATGGATTTACTTGATTTGATCGACAGATCATTTGATCGAAACCCATTTGATCGAAATTTAATTTGGTCAAAAAACAGTTTTCAAGGCAAATAACAGGGATTTGTCCCCCTCCCCAATGTCATGCAACCCTGGAATTGGTATATATAGTTAGGGGGTTATGGGGGCAAAGTCCCCCACCTAGTTTCCTTTAAAAGAAAAAAATAAAACACGACATACACATTTTAAATGGAAATAGGTGGGGGGCTTCACCCCCACACCCCCCTAACTATATATACCAACTCCAGGGTCGCACGACATTGGGGACGGGGACAAATCTCAATTTTATGCCTTGAATACTGGTTTTTGACCAAATGAAATTTCAATCAAATGGGTTTCGATCAAATGGTCTGTCGATCAAATGAAGTAGACCCGTAATTATATGTACACATATATATATATATATATATATATATATATATATATATATATACACATGGATTTGCATCACTTCACTGAAAGACCATTTCACTGAAACCCATTTCACTGAGACCAAATCACCTAAAGTTAATTTCACTGAAAGTTCATTTCACCTAAAATTCATTTCACTGACAAGTAGTACTCTAAAGCAAGGCAAAGATATATGTCCTTTACCCCACTGTAGTGTGATCCGGGTGTTAGTGTATATAGTTAGGGGGGGTAGGGGCACAGCTCCCCACACTGGGGGTGTGGGGGGGCATAGCCCTCCAGTTAATTTGGTTTTCTGCTGTCTGGTTTTGTTTTACATTAGTTGGTTAAACTGAACTGTGCCCTCCACACTCCCCCTAACACCAGGATCCCACTACAGTGGGGAAAAGGACATATAACTTTGACTTGCTTTAGAGTACTACTTGTCAGTGAAATGAGTTTTAGGTGAAATGCGTTTTAGGTTAAATGAACTTCAGGTGATTTGGTGTCAGTGAAATGGGTGTCAGTGAAATGGTCTTTCAGTGAAGTGATACAAATATATATATATATGTGTGTGTGTGTGTGTGTGTGTGTGTGTGTGTGTGTGTGTGTGTGTGTGTGTATATATATATATATATATATATATATATATATATATATATATATATATATAATGTATGTATGGATTATTTAAAATAATACACACACGTACACGTTTGATGAACATTTTTGTGCATTCATGCTATCAAATATAAACAATACCTCTTAACTGTCTGGGTTTTTGCAGAATGTCCAAATGTTTGCCTCTTATGTTTGATCTGTTCCTCTTAAATTTTGAGTTTTTTTTGACAAATCATTGAGGACTGAAGTCACTAAACAATGATGGACATCTGAGATTTTGACTTCATAGCCATCAGAAAAATGAATGCTAATGCAAAACCTGTTATTCTAACCACTTCCTTAGTTTATAAGTGCAATATTTTAAAAAAAAATTCCCTATTTTCAGGCCTTTGTCCCACCACTATTTTTGACTTTGTCCTTGTGCAAAGAGGTTGAAAGGTATGATATAAACCTATTGAGAAATGAAGCAGATTGAGTAATACTGATACAGTGTTACCAGAAAAAGCATCACTTCACACCAATATAATAAATACATGTCATAAATAAATTCTAAATGAGCATATTTCTTGTTGTTGAAACTAATACATTGAATATTACGCTCATGATCAATGTACATTTGTGGGAGTAGAATATGAAATTCCAGAATTTGCCTTGCTTGGAGTATTGGGAGGTTATTTCTGGCAACCTCTGGTTGTTGTCGATTATTGAAATTGCAGAAGAGACACAAACATGTACAGCTTATAAGTGATTTTGCTTCTTCACAGTTGAATGCATAATTGTCATGATATCATCAACACAATGGACCAAGAAAGATGTCATGCACCTATGCTATGCCTGAGCTAACATTTGTGTGTGAGACAGTATAACTCTGCCAAATGAGAAAGAAGCCAAAATCAAGGACGAATCACAACTATGAACTTTATGTGAAGTTTCTTGTGTCTGAAATTCCCTAGGTTGCCCCACCATCCAGCTTATTACTTCTCAAAACGCTATAACAGACACGTAAGGCTTCCTGATTTAAGTCATACATGCTGCAAGTGACTGATGCCAAAGGAAAAGCAGAGCCATAATTTGATGTAAAACGCAATCCCTGAAATGTCTGCAGCACATTCTGACATCAATGAAAATTAAACCCTTTGAAACTACAGGAAGGTATGTTAGCATGTCAATCTCTTATACTAGTTGGTTCAATTTATTTATTTATTTATTTATTTATTTATTTATTTATTGCAGTTGGTTTACCAGGATAGTCCATTGGGCCTTAAAGAATCTGTTTTCAATGGAGTCCTGGGGAGAAAAGCTCCAAAACAAAATAAACATTCAACATTAGACATTGACAATCTAGGTACAGAGAGTATTAATACTATGTAGGCACAATGAAAGTAAAAACGAATCTAATATAGAATAGCAGTCATAACAGCTAATACATTGAGAAGTAACATGATAGTAATACAACAATTGTAGACTTTAGTACAGTTTAGAAAACAAACATAGTAGCTAAATAAAATAGAATATGGTATTGAAGGATATTAAGTTGAGTTAGTTATGTGGGGTGGGAGCAAGAGCATTCCCACTGTGATGTTAGATGCAAGAAAAGAGACTTTTTGAAGGTAGAGTGGTTAAAGGTGGTGTGGATGAGTGGAGGTAGGGAGTTCCAGAGGCGTGCGAGGCTGAAGGAAAGAAGGTTTTTGCCTGGGGGATGAGTAGGTTTGTGCACTTCCAGTAGATTTTGATTATTTGACCTTAGAACTCTGTTAGGTAGGTGCATTTTAAAGGCAGAGGAAAGGGAGGGACAGAGGGAGGGGTTTAGTATAAGCTTATGGGCTAGAGTTAGTTGAGTGTAAGTTAATTGATCGGGAAGTTCTAGCCATTTTAGTTTATGGAGGGAGAAACAGTGGTGAGTGGAGGACTTACGGCTGGTGGCGAATCTTGCAATTTTGTTATAGCAGGAGGTAAGCTGTTTTTTTAGTGAGGACTGAAGATTAGTTAGTAGTGGGGCACCACAGAGAAGGGAGGGGATAAGGAAGGAAGTAGAGAGAGTGATTTTAGTGACAGATTTGAGGTAGGCATTCTGTCTATAAAGCATGCCAAGTTTTTGATGGTTTTTTTGATGTTTATTTGCAGGTGGGAGTTAAATTTAAGTTGATCGTCGATTTTGACCCCGGGTAGTTTGGTCTCTGACACTAATTCTAGAGTTGAGTTGTTTTGACTAGTAATTAAGAATGTATTCATGTTGGGAGGAGTGACTTTGGAAGGAGTAAATAACATTAGTTTGGTCTTGGTGGCATTGAGAGCCAGGTGATTGCTTAGCATCCATTGAGTAAGTTTTTGTAGTGTAGTGATAGATGAGGCAGAACAGATGATAGTTGAGTCATCTGCATATTGGATGATGCTAGAGAATGGGATCGATTTGTGGAAGTCATTAATAAAAATATTGAAGAGAAGAGGACCCAGTATGGAGCCTTGTGGAACTCCTGTAGGGGTGCTAAGGAAGGAAGAAGTGGCTTTTTTCCATTTTACCGCTTGATTTCTATTAGATAGATAACTAGAGAACCAGTTCAGAGAGGAGGAGGATAGGTAGAGTTTGGAGAGTTTAGTTAAGAGCAGGCTGTGTGAAATGGTATCGAAGGCTTTGGAAAGGTCAAGAAGTAAGGAGGAAACAATTTGTCCAGAGTCATGGGCTTTATTTACGATTTCAAGGAAGGAGAGGAGGGCAGTCATGGTGCTATGATTAGGTCTGAAACCATGCTGTGTGGGAGTTATAAGATTGTTGTCTAGGAGGTGAGGAAGGAGTTGGAGATGGACGCATTTCTCTAGGATTTTAGAAATGGGGGATAGGATGGCTATGGGACGGAAGTTAGTAATGTTATTATTGTTACCACCTTTGTGTAGAGGTATAATAAAGGCTTGTTTCCAGATTTGGGGAACTGTGCATTCTTGTAGGGAACGGTTAATTAAGATGCTAATTGGGTAGGCAAGAGTTTCAGCAGCAATACTGAGAAAGTAAGAAGGGATATTGTCAGGAGCATTGGTACATGGTTTCAATTTCTGAAGGAGTTTCTTTATAGTAGATGTAGGTACAGGATTTAATGAGAAGAGAGTGCAGTCAGGAAGGGGGGAGTTTTGAGGTGGTAGTGAGGAAAGAATTTGTGTAGAAGAGGGGGTAGAGGAGTTAGTTGGTGGGGAGTTGGGTGTAGATGTAGAGAGAGTGGCGGTGGGTAAGGTGGTATTGGATGGTAGGGAGGTGTTTGAGAATGAGGAGGTCAATTTGGAAATAGAGTCAATAAAGAAGGAATTAAATTGGGTGGCTAAATCAAGTTCTGGAGCGTTAGGGTCAGGGGTAGGAGTATCTGGTTTGCTAGGGTGGAGGAGAGTAGAGACCCCTTTCCAGAATTTTTGAGGGTTGCTTTTGTTATGGTTTTGGAGTGTAGAAAAATAGTTCTGACGATCAAAAATAATGAGTTTTTTTACTTTATTTTGGAGCATTTTATATTCATTAAGGAGTGGTGCTGTCTTATGTTTTTGGTAGCGTGCCCAGACTTTGTCTCTCTGTCTCATGGTAGCAAGGGTACTTTTGGAGAGCCAAGGGTCTGATTTAGTTTTTATTCTCTTTACCCGTAAGGGAGCTTGGGAGTCTAGTAATTTTAAGAATGTAGAGTTGAAATATGAGACTGCATTGTCTAGAGGTAGTGATTTTAAGCAATTCCAATTAATTGCTTGTAGCGAGTTTGAAAAGGTTATTGGGTCGAAGTTTCTTTGGTCACGAATTGTAATATAGTTATGGGTTCATTGAAGGATAGTAGGAAGCCGGTGGGTAAAGGTGGGTATGTGGTCACCAAGTGGGTCGGGAAGAGTGCCACTGTTGGTGAAATAGTGAGGATGGGAGACTAGAATCCAATCCAATATGCTCCCATTGGAGGGTTTTTGGCAGGGTGATTTACCAAAGTGATTAATTGTGTGAAATTGTAGAGGTTGATGCTAATGGGGTTTGTAGGAGACTGGATAAGGGCGCAGTTAATGTTTACATCTCCTAGGATTATGGTTTCATTACTAATGTTACTGGATAGCTAGGAAAGGATAAGTTCGAGTGTGGAGATATTATCCCCTGGGGGGATATAAAGGGAAGCTATGCAAATGTGTTTATGATTATTGATTTGTAGTAGGGTAAGGAGAAGTTCAGCGTTATTAAAGTGTGGAATAGGTTTGTTATAGGGGGAAACTACTAGGGAGGAAGAATATAGGAGGGCTACTCCTCCACCTTTTTTATGAGCTCTGTCTTTTCTTATGATGGAGTAGTTTGGAGGGACTATTTCAGAGTCTTTAATGTGTGATTTTAGCCAGGTTTCAGAAATAGTGAGGATGTCAAGTTTATCGTGTGTGAGCCAAGTATGAAGGTTTGGGACTTTGTTTACAACACTTTGGGAGTTTAAGGAAGTGAATAATAAGGATTTATTTATGGTGGTTGTAGTGGAGGGGCCAGGGTTAGGATGAATATCTCCAGATATGAGTGCGCTAATCAGGTGTAGTATGGAAAAGTCTAGGTGAGTAGTTAGCAAGGAGATGAGATTGGGTTCTTTTGTGAATTGGAGGGCTTTGCTAGTAGTTATGGTGAAAGAGTTAGCATGGCAGTTGATAAGTTTGTGTTGAAAAAGAAGGAGGTTATCAGAGGGGTATAAATGGGGTGAAATAAGAGAGTATGAGTGTGAGAGAGGTGAGTTGTGAGGATTAGTTATGTGAAAGTGTTGGAAGTGGCTGGGAATTGAGGGCTGGGAAAGATGGTAGAAAGAGGATAAGGTAAGGAGTAGTAATAGTGAAAGGAAGAGGAAGGAGTGTTTAGAGAGCATGATGGGAAAGAGTTAAATATAGTATTAGTATTAAAGTAGAGAAGTATGGTATATAGGAGATAGTATGTATATAGGAACTGGATGTTATGTAGGTAGCAGTTAGTGTATGGAGAGTTGGATTAGAGTGGTGTGGGTGTGGTTTGGGGGTAGGAATAGAATGGGATTGGTTATGTAAGATAATGATGGGGAGTAGACTGTAAGTTGGTTTTGGGGGGAAAAAAGAGGGAGTGTTTTGGAAGTGGTATGTTGATTGGAGTACTGTGGTAGCGGGTGTGGTTTTGGGAGGAATACATGTAGACGTACTGGGGTGTGTGGGAATTGGGGGCAGGGTGGGGGAGTGGAGTGAGCCCGTAGGGCGAACGGAGCGGGTAGAGCCCAGAGAGCAGAAGAGGAGCGAGAGACTATCAGTAGAGCAGCACAGATAACCTAAATAGAACACATTCAGGCAGGGAAATGAGAGAGCAATAAAGCCTAGGAAGAATGACAGTGGAGAGAAGTCCAGTAGGGATAGTAGCAGGAGGTAGAGTCAGGAATGCAGGATGAGAGCAGAAAACCCATCAGAGGTTTGATTGAGAAGTATGGCAGGTAAGTACAGGGGACAGGGGATAAGCAGAGAGGGGAGTGCTGTAATGTATAAAGAGAAGTATAGGAGCACCCAAAAAAGGGAATGTAAGGCGTTTATGGTATATAGGAGAAAAGGGAACAACAGAATGTAAGAAGTAGAGGATAGTGGAGGGAGGGAGCCACCTTGTGGTCAGGTGCACCGTATATCCCCTAATGCAGATACCAAAACAGGGCTAGGTCGAAGAAAGAGAGGGAACAGAGGGGAAATGAGAAAAACAAAAATAGTAAATAAGTAGGCTGCTGGATTTCCTGGTAGGGGAGCGAACTGAACACCTAGTCAGCTTTTAAGTATCTATAGCAACACAGGGGTTTAGTAGCAGAAGTACATACTTTCTTAACACCCTCTAGAGAAAGGCTTAGTTTCAAGTCTCAGTACAAGGGTTGAAGTCTTGGAGATTAGTTTGCTGTAGTTTGGGTGTAGGCTATCCAGCCAGGAATAGACGCAGGGGGTATTGCAGGGTGGAAAAACTGTAGAAAGGAGGAGAGAAAGCAGAGAAGAAATGACACTTAATAAGCAGTACAGTAGCTCATTGGTACACAGTAACAAACACGTTTAGCAGGAATTAAAACACACAGATGGTTTTAGCAACAATTTAGGCAGCAGTTGTCATAATAAGGAAAGCAACACAGTCTAAATTATTGATATAAATTTCGAATGACATATATAGTGCAGAATAGGCTTAACATAAAAACAAAAACTATATTAGTACTAAATAATCTGAAGGGTGAGTTTCATAGCCTAAAAAACACGTTAACAGTGGAGAGAAGAAAAAAATAAACATCTGTTCCTAATATAAAATCGGGAAAAAGAAGGGACAAAAGGCCGTAGAAACCTTAGTAGCACGTGCAGTGAAAGGTGTTATAAATGAGGAAATACTATGATCGCACTAAGCGTGCAGTAGGTTATGAGACTAGATTTGAATTCTCAAATCAAAGTTACCAGTTCAAAGTTACCAATTAAATATTCTGGAGCAATGCACACACCTACACTTTGCAGCATTTCTGACAACAGACTCCAAAATACGTTATAAGCGGAATGATTCACTAAGGGTGTACTCATGACACCTTGGCAAACTTTAATTAATGAATGTAATACATTTGTCTGCATGCTTGCCTTTTGCTAAGGAATATGGTATTAATCAGCCAAGTTGTATCTGCACTGTACTCAGTAGCAGACAGTACAACTTCTGCATGCTGCTGATAAAATCATAGTGAATAAATTTAGCAGCTTAAAAAGCCCACATAATTGGATCTAACCAAGGGAGCAAAACCTCTTTGAAGCACTTTCCTTCTAGCTCTTGATAGTCTCAACAAGCAGCTTCAGTAATATCATGGAAACAGAACATTTAGCTGACATTCCCACAAGTACAACCTCTACAATTTGTAACAGCTGAGCCCTTCACTGCACATCACATTTCTAAAATACACACAACACTCTGTGCTTTGTTACTTTTCAGCATCAGCCTCATGTAAGTGACCAATTAATTTCTTCAACAACTTACCACAACTTGTATGGAAGGTCGCAGCTCTCCTCCTGCTATAACTTCCATCCATTGCATAAGGATATCATCAGTATACAACAGTGGCCTACTCCTCTGACACGGCTCACATTAGGGAGCAGCACAAAGAAAAGCTTCGTACACCATCTGCAGTTACCATAACTACCACTAGTCCAACCAGAAAGAAACCTCCACTTCTGTTATGTTGCTTATAAATAGTTGCAAAATGGAAATATCTCACACAGGTTTAGCATACAAGTGCGGGGCAAAGCTCCTACCCTGTCCTTACAAATAATGCCTTTTTCCTTCCCACAATGCAAAAAACTACATTATATACACCTCATACACTTTAAGCACAATTTTCAATAAAATTAATGTTAATAACATGAACACTCAAAAAATACAAATCAGTATAAGATAAAATTCCCACCACGTTATTTGATAAACACATAATTCAGTGACTTTCAGTCTTGCCTTATATATACATGCAAGTCTCTTTCTCTCTCTCTCTATATATATATATATATATATATATATATATATATCTATATATATATATATATATATATATATATATATATATATATATATAGATATATATGCATATATATGGTAACATCTCAATAGGTCAATGCACCATAATGTTGACAGCAAGAAAGTCGGCCATAAAAGGTTGACAGTTGTATGAGATTGACAAACTGTGGGGGCGGGAATATTCCTTTCCTCCAGGGATTCTGTGATCTTGGAGATAGTATATATAGTCAGCAAGGGGTATGGGGGTGCATAGCGGCTTGCCATCTGACAAAATGAATTTATTTTGCTTTTTGTTGGTTGCATGCAATGATGATTTTACTTGCACATGCGTAGTTTATTGTTGGCATTTCCGATGCTGACCTTTTGCAGTTGACTTTCTTGCTGTTGACAATGTGGTATGTCGACCTACTGAGGTAGATCTATATACAGACACATACAGAGAGAGAATGAGAGAAGTAGTGGAACAAAGAAAGAGATAAGAGTTACTGCAGTATGAGTGAATGAGAATACTTCAATGTGCAGCTTTATTGAAGTACTTTCTTCAAAATACTGCTTGATTAAATTGCAGTTTTTTCAGCATTTTTTTCCATAGCACACAATATAGACAGTTACGTTCAGATCTTCAGTTGTAACCAGGATGTTATGTGCTTGATACATGAATGTCAAGAAATTCACTTTTAAAGTGAAGCTCAAGAAGTGAATCTCAGCATCCATGTCATTTCCATATAATATAACTTTACCTGCTCTGATGTACTACAAAAGTAAAAAAAAAAAACAGTGTATTAGTGGAAGAAATCTGTTCCACACTAAATGTTACTACACAGAGAGTAGCCACCCAAGAAGAGCATTGGGAATCCAGTTAACTCTTTGTTTGAACTTTAAAAAGCTTGAATGAAGTATATAAAACCTGGTTTAATGGCTTATGCCACTCTTCTGCTATAGCTGTTGAGCTTTGTTAAGTGTTGACTGGTGCTTAACAGTACTGAGGGAGTGCTTAACAAGCCTGTCTTTTAATGGATTTTAAGGCTCTTCCTAAACTACATAATAAGTTTTACATGTTCTGTAATGTTATGTGCTTGTAGTGATATGGCTTTATTGTTTTTTTTAGGGTTTTCATTCTCTTGTGCGGGCCGTAAGTTGATAACAATGTATCAAGTATCGGGGTAGTTTGTGCACGGGATCGTGGTATATTCTGGATGGAGTAGTTCCTTTCCTGCACAGCTGTGTGTTCTCGGAGTTGATATGTATAATCACATGGCTATGTGCAAGAGCCTTGCTTCCTGAAAAACAAACAAACAAAAAAAACAAAACCGTGTATTAGAGTCAGAAGATTCTATTCAGTCCACTGACTTGGACTACATTGATGGTTGAATGAACTGTCAGATCCCATTATTTATCTTTCTGTCTGTATATCTATCTATCTAGTTAGATAATGTGCAAAATGTATAGCGATACGGTGTTGGAGAATGATGTACAGATTTTGCCTGGTAAAAAAAATACTAAAAAAAAACATAAATAAAATATTCATTGTTTCACAGCAGCTTAACAAAGTGCAATGAAGCATGGATTAAAAAGATAAAAATGAACAGATGGACGTCATCTTTTTTATGCATACTAAACATGGCTGTTTATTTTATTTATTTATTTATTAACCTTTGATTACCGGGTGGTGCGGCGACTTCTCAGCTGGGGTGTGGGGAGTGCCTTATGTGTGGAGTCTGCATGTCCTCCCCGCGGTTGGGTGGGCATTCGAAAGACATGCGTAAATGAGCGTGCCTTCGTTGAAGGTTGAACATTGAGCTGGCACCTCGACGTTCATGAAAATCTACTGCCAATCATTAGTGGACCGGAGTTCTGCTGTGGCAACCCCTAACCAGGAAAAGCCGAAAGACAACAACCTTTGATTACCGGTAAAGTGTGATGCAGACACCCACACTATCCATCCATTTTATAAAAAGGTTTATGATTGAATTAAGGAACGTCAGTCACAATCCACTGAAATTCAATTCAGCAAAATTCCAGAGCCAGGTTTAACATGGATTCTGCAGTACACTTCTATGCATCCTTTTTCATTTGGGGAATTAATATATATAGGTAGGTAGGTATATCCATAAGGAATACTGAACAAATAAATTGCTAGTTACCTGCTCATCAAATCTTTTTTTACTTCATGCTCATGGCTGAATATTAGTTCAGACCCTCTGGACATCACAGTTAGCAGTGATGCTTTCATCCTCAGATTTTAAAATTCTTTTGATGGCCGTTATTATACTGTCACCCCCAGTGCTGAATTGCAATAAAACAGTACTCTGCAGTCAGCTTCCACACAGCATTATCAGAAAAAAAAAACAATAAAAAACAACAACCAGCTTCAAAAAAACAGGAAAGAGAAAATCCAGAAAACAAATACCTGGCAAACTGTATGGGGGGGGGGGGGTACCACTGAAGAGCAGATATTTAACAAATACTCATAACTCTTACAAAATGTAACCTTTTGAGATTAGATTTTTAACATACCATCTATTGGCCAGTTACCAAATCTCCACAATGGTGTTTGCGAAAAAGATTGCAGGACAACATTTACAAATGGAATTGAACAATATCACACAACAGTGTTTTGGAAGAGTCCATAAAATGAGTACTCTAAACATCTTATATAAATTTTAATTATATAAAACAAGTCAAAATTCATACTACTCTACAAAAAGTTACCATTCTGAGTTCAGATTTTCAACATGACAGTTTAAGTTGTTAAAACAAAGATTGTCATCTATCAGGGAATAAAGAAAATTTTTTAAAACTAAATACAATGTTATCCCTTGTGAAGGGACTTTCTTGAAGATTAATTCTTTATACTATCCAGGCATACGAATTTGAGTTGGCCTAACACTGCATACAACCTGAGGTGCATGTTGGATAACAGGGACTGTTCTACCAGAAATGATTCTTAGGACCTTGATTACTATTAAAACTATGATATTCAATTTGTTCAATTTGCTCAACATGATCCGGAATACAATTTTCAATGTTAAAAAAGAATTTTGATGAGCTCAGGGCTTCAAGACCATAAGACTGTACATGCAACTTGTTTTTATTTCTGCACACACTTGCCTATCATACTCAGACCATCCCTGCTTGAAACTTTATACAGTTTTTACAGTTAGAAGAATCACATTTCACAAGTCATTTACTGTCATGCTGATTTAATTTGTTCCGTAACACGTATAGTACATTTGCTTTGGATCTACAGGATTACTGCCTAGTAATATTTTATAGTTGTGATATATACTCTAATATTATTTTCATTATTGAATGTGACTGTGATCAACTTGCTATATGCTGGGGTACTGCTATGTCACCATTTTCATTCTGTGGTGATTCTACGTGTACCTCGTTTGAGAATTATCATCATAATAATTATTATTTCTGTATTCCAAGTGTTGGCCGTAATGAGTACCTAATTGCCTGGATTTACTGCCTCATGATTGCTGGCATTGTGGGGGTGATGACAGAGACAGTGCTATGAAGGAATGTTCTTAGCCACAATAGCAATAGTGGTAGCTATGTTGCTGAGCCTACCACCCTATGAACAGTCAAGTGACCTGGGAAAACTGACATGCATGTAGTATGTCTCATGATTCTCACATTCATATGGGCACAGGAACATGCGTGCAACCATTTTATTTTACAAATGGGAAGAAAATAGTGAGACAGGACAGACAGAAGCGGTTGAGAGAAAACAATGACGCATACAAAATGGCAGTATTAAATGTTAGTGGTGTGGGAGGGACAAGGGTCTACTTTTTTTGGTTACAAGTGTCAATGTTTTTAAGAAGTATAAAAGGGGAAGGTAGTAAATGGACAGAGATGGTAGGAAGGAAGGTATAGGGAAGTAAATAGGGGCAGCAGAGTATCACTGAATGCAAACAAAGACTGACAGAGAGATAGTGACACAAAAGGTGCACAGAAATGAAGAGGCACCAAATGTGAAATACAATCATAGGATCATAGGAAGCTACTAGGCTAATGGCCCTAAGGCCCTTACAAGCCGAACCAAGGTACCCTTGTTTTCACAATCAGGACCTATTGCTCCTGTCCAAAAGAGGCAAGGTGGAACCCCTGGAATGAATTTATGGTTAACCACGATACCACACCAAGAACTTTATTAGATAAAGCTTTCGGGTCTACACCCTTCATCAGTATGTGTCATTACAAAAAAATCAACATTTAAATAGGAGAATACAAAATCACATGCTTCAGCCCATCCCACTCCCTAATTAACAATCAAAACTAAAAGTAATATACAACTCAAAGCTCCAAATAAAAAATACTAAAAAAACACGAAAGAAACAAAGAATCTTACTTTACATAAAAACTCTTCTGCTTAGAGTAAAACATAAAAAATTATAAAAAATTATTAATAACTTATACAAATATTATATAAGTGTTTAATATATCTATACACAATAAAAAAGTCACTGGTAGCATCTAGCATCCTATGGTGTACTACATCAGGTTCTAGAAACTTGTCATAACCTATTAAAGCTTCTCTCTCTGCCTTTTAACTAATACTGGCTTTAAACTAACCGCATTATTCAAGCCAGGGGGTACATCCGCCTGTAGCCTAATAATCCACTCAAGTTCTCTCAACTCCAAAAGATTGTTAATGTCACCTTTCCTTAAACTCACTGCCATTTTACTTAATACCCTAAATTTAAATACATGTCTTTCACCTTTCTCCATGGCATGCTTACTCAGAGCATTTGTCAATACTTTTCTTCTTACTTCAGATTTATGCTCCACTATTCTCTCTCTTAGTTTTCTGATCGTTTTGCTCACATAGAACGATGTACATAAAGTACACGTAGCTAGATACACTATCTTTTCCTCATTACAAGCAGTTAATGTTTTTATAGCAAAGACTTCTCCTGTTATTGGATGTTGAAATTTAATGTCTCCTTCATATAAATCATTGCAACAGGAACAATTATAACATTTAATCATCCCTTCTAAATCATTTTTTCTTTTAGTTTTAACCTGAAAGACTTTATAGCATATTTTCTGCTTCAGAGCTTCACAGCTCCTGTAAGCAAACCTTGGTTTATCACCTACAATTGATTTTATCTCAGGCATAGCCAATAAAATTGGACAATTCCTTTCTATTATATTACATACACTCCGTGTATTTAAGTTGTATGTTGTCATATACCTCAAAGTTTCAACACCTGCAGGTGAACCATCATTAGTTTTCTCATTACCAACCACCAATATTGGTCTATAATTAATCTGTCTACCATCTATTACTTCCTCCCTTATTTTATTTATCAAATGTTTAGAATAACCACTTCTCTCAAACTCTAATGACATAATTTCTACCTGTTCTGAAAAAACATCCTCAACTGTATTCACCTTCCAATTCCAATAGGGATCCTTTCCATATCATAAAACAATCGTCCACAAATCTTTTGTAGAACATCATTTTCTCATTTGAGTAACTACTTTCATCAAGTATAACTTTCTTCTCCCACGCATAAAGCACAAGATTGTCATACGTGTTGGCGATGGGAGTACCCATTGCCACACCTGTAAGCTGCAGAAAAGGTTGTGCATCAAAAATAAAAACATTGTGTAACAAAACTACTTCCAAAAGAGAACAGATGGTCTCAATGTCTCTTCCAACCATCCTCACTTCCTTATTCAAAAAATCACATATAGCGTTAACCCCATAATCATTGGGAATAACAGTGAAAAGTGAGGTGATGTTCCTAGTAACCATAATATATTCAGCCACATTATTACTCAACTGCCAGTTATAAAGACTACCTAAAAAATCATTCGTATCCTTTAACACAGTGGGACAGATATCCAAATATTTCCCCAAAACATCGTTGTTTCTACATGAATTTATGGTTACACATCCAATCGTCCAGATTAACTTTGAAGAGGGTCAATGAGGTGTTCTGTTTGACATGAAGCAGGAGTCCATTCCAAAGGTGTGGTAATCTCTTGGAGATAAATCTGTCCCTCCAGTAGGTTTTATTAATGTCACATACCAGGTTAACATCTTTAGAGTGAGTAATCCATGTGCCATTTGACTTGTGGATATCAGCATTTCCAATAAAGCTGGGTCATAGATTGTCTTGTATGCAAGGCAGAGATCACCTCTGAGTAGTCTATATGAAAGAGAGTAAAGTGACAGTGATTTCAGGTGCTCCACATAGGAAAGATACTGAAGACCTTGAATTTTCCTTGTGATGAATATTTCTGGTCTTTCCATTTGCTGCAGGTGCTTAGAAAGGTACATACCAAAAGGGGCGCCAGACTCAATTATTGGCTCAATGATGGGAGATTACAGGGAGCTTATAACTTCTTTTTTTTTTGGAGGCAATGCCCTTACTTATGAGACGAGCAATACAGAATGCCCTTCTTACCACTGTGGAGACATGGTGATCAAAGGTTGCTGTCAACCTGTGTGCCCAGGTCTCTCACCACTGAGTGCATGCTTAAAGTGTTGTTATTGATGTGGTAGTTAGCAGGAACATCGCCCTTACTGAAAGGGATAATAATACATTTTTTTTGCATTGAGTTTAAGGCTGTGACTTTGGCACCCATCATTGTTTTGTGTAAGACTGTCTTGTAGGATATTGACAACATTTGGAGATTCTACGACTGCTCCCAGTTTGCAGTCATCATCAAACTTTGTCAGCCACAGACCTTTAGTTTTGCTTGTACTTCAGAGAAATAGATTCTGAACAGTAGAGGCCCCAGGACTGATCCCTGTGGAACACCACTGGTTACAGGTCTGCTGTTGGAGGTGGATTCCCCTATTTTGACTGTATGGGTTGTATCAGTGAGGCAGTTAGTGACCCATCTAATGATATAAGGGTTGATACCTAGCTGGGTGAGTTTGTCAATTATGCCTGAGTGGGGGATAGTGTCAAAAGCCTTGGATAAGTCCTGGTAGGCTGTATGTACAGATTTCCCCTTGTCCAGGGCCTTGATGACTGTCTCGAAGAACTCCAACAAGTTTAACAGGCATGATCTTCTTTTGACAAATCCAAAATGAGTAGGGTCAAGTGTTTCAAGATTACCTATATCTTTGTTGATATGGTCCATGATGAGTTGCTCCATGGCTTTGCAAATAAGGCTAGTCAGGCTAATAGGTGTATAGCTCTTGGGGTCAATGGAAGAACCACTGGCAGATCGATTTAGTGCCAACTTCACCCCCCTCTCACCCCCTAAAGGGCCCATCTCAATACCAAAAGATTGCCAAATTCTGGTAATCATGGCCACACAGGTAGAAACTGCACTCTCCAAAGCTAAGAATACAGCACCCATGGGATCAGATGACATCCCAGGCTGTGTACTACATGAACTACAAAATGAACTGGCACCTCACCTGTCATGTTTAATCGGGTCTATATTATATCCTCGAACCCTTAAAAAAGAGAACGCTGGTTGATCGAACTTATTTTCGAGAAACTGCAAATTATCGAAGCAGCAGAAACTCAAATTTTTTCCTAGGGAAAGAATTTGGTTGTCCGTTTCTGTTGCTTTGGTATTTTCAGTGTTATGGTGGAAAGTTACCAGTCGGATTCAGGTAAGTGTGCGATTGTGTGGATGTGAGTGTTAGGGTGATTTAGGTGAGTTAGGGTTAGGGCTCGGGTTAGGTGTGTGTGCGATTGAGTGGACATGAGGGTTAGGGCAAATTTAAGTGAGTTAGGGTTAGGGAGCGGGTGAGGTGAGTGTGCGATAGTGATGGACTTTAGGGTTAGGGTTTGGGTTAAGGTAAGTGGGTAGTTAGTGGTGTGTGCATAGTTTAGTGTAGGGTTAGGTATCAGATTTTAGGTGTATGTGTGTGGATTTCTGTTTGTTTGGTGGTCTTGTGTTGTGTGTATGTGTTTTGGATCAGCGATTTTTTTCCCAGGGAAAAAAATCGCTGATCTGACAGTTCGAGATTGTAAGCTTTCGCTTAAATTAGGTCGATCAATTAGCGTTCGCTTTTTTAAGCGTTTGATGATATAATATAGACCTGTTTAATCATAGCCTCACCTCAGGCTTCGTACCCACTGAGTGGCGCACAGCTACAGTTATTCCACTCCACAAGGGGGATCCACCTTGGATCCCAGGAACTACCGTCCCATCAGTCTGACGACCCTGATCTGCAAGGGCATGGAACACATTATCATGGAACTTATAAACAAAGACATTGGCAACCTTCAAACACTAGACTCCACCCAGTTTGGGTTTGTGAAGGGCCGATCTTGTCTCCTGAACCTGATTGATTTCTTCAAATCAGTCTCCAGAGCTGTGGATGAGGGTAAGGCGATCCACACAGCCTATCTGGACCTTGCCAAGGCCTTCGACACCATCCCCCACTCTGGACTCATAGATAAACTTACTAGGCATAATCCCTACATCACTCAATGGGTTGCCAACTGGCTTACTGACAGAACCTAGACTGTAAAAGTAGCTCCAAATCCAGCTCCAGACAAGTGACAAGTGGAGTACCTCAGGGTTCAGTCCTGGGACCACTCTTGTTTGGCATATACTTCTCTGAAGTACAGGCCAACACTAAGGGACTCTGGCTAACAAAGTTTGCAGATGACTGCAAACTGGGAGCCATTATTGGATCCCCAAATGATGTGGATATTCTACAAAAGGGCCTTACAGAAACCGATGCCTGGTGCCAGAGCCATGGGCTCAAGCTTAATGCCAAGAAATGTATATTTATCCCCTTTGGAAAAAAAACATGTACCCATGAATTACCACATAGGTGGCAGTACACTAAACATCGAAAGTGTGATGAGAGACTTAGGGACACAGGTGGACAGTGGTCTCACTTTCGATAACCACATCACCACAAAAGTCAGGAAATCCTTCTATGTGGCACACCTCATCACTAAGGGCTTTTTATCCAGAAAAAAGGAGGTCATTGTCCCACTGCATTCATCCCTCATTAGACCCATTATAGAGTATAATGCCCCATTTGGTATGTATCTCACAAGACATCTGCAACAGCTGGAAAGGCCACAGAAATATCTCACTAAAAGAATCACAGGCCTAAAGCAGATGCCATATGCTGACCATCTAAAAAAACTCCAGCTATACTCTGTGGCATATCGTCTACTCAGAGGCGATCTCTGCTTAACATACAAGGCCATGTCAAACCCTGAGCTGTTGGACATGCGCCACTTAAAGAAATCCCAGTCCTTCAGAGCCACATGCTCCAGGGATCTAAACCTTGTCATCACAATGAACAAAACATGCTGGATGGATAGGTTCCTGATCCAGAGACTCCCCATACTCTGGAATAGACTGCCCATACATGTCAAGCAGAGTGCTTCCTTGGCCTTCTTCAAAAGGAACCTTGATGATTGGATGGGAGATAGGAAATTCACCCCGGAGATCATGTCAGTCACCCTGCTAGACAGGGGTCCAGAGAAGTAAATATTATGGGAAGAAATATCCAGGGAATTGTTATGGCTAGGCTTGTATAGGCCCTAGGGCCGATAGCTTAGTACCAACTTATGAATCTATGAACCTATGAACCACCTTTGTGCAAGGGGATAACGGTGGCCATTTTTCACTCAGCTGGGATGAAGCCAGTGCTTAGACTATGACTGAAAAGAGTTCCCAATGGTGTTGCTAATTCTTGTTGGAGAACATGTAGGACACAAACAGGGATGTCATCAGGTCCCATAGATGCTGTGTTTTTGGTCTTGGAGAGGAAATTTACAACCTGCTCTTTAGAGATACAAGGTAGAGGATAGGTGGCAGGGACAGGGGAGTGAAGTTTTTACAGAACCTGTTGGCTATGTCCACAGGCTTAGTATATGTGGTATCATTAACTAACAGTTTGGTGCAAATCTGGGCCTTTCCCTTTTGGTTACAGATATAACTAAAGAATGCTTTATGCTTGTGTTTAGTTGAGAAAGCTAATTTGGATTCATAATTTGATTTAGATGACTTCATAAGAAGTCTTATTTGCTTGTTTAAGCTGAGGAGGGAGTTTTCAGCTTAGGGCCCACTCCCTCTTTCTTTTAGACAGCAATTTCTTCCTCTTAATGTAAAGCCTGTTAATGGCAGTTGTCCGCCAATCAGGTTTGCTCTTCCTTGAAGAGGTGTTTTGGTCCTGTCTGGTATGGTCAAGTCAATGCAGTTATACAGATGTTTGTATAATGCATTGGTGTAGAACTCTGCTCTTTAAACCATCCCATAAGAGGCTACAATCTATTTTAGAAATGTTTTTTAGTCTAGTAGCTGCTGGGGGGGGGGGTCAAGTGTGATAGTTACTTCGGATAAGACTGATTTTTAGTCAGATCTCACTAGGGAAGATCTCATAGTGAGGGTGCTACAGCAGTCCCCCATATTGGTAAGCATCAGCTACAGGATGTTGGTGCCCCTTGTGGGGGTGTCAACCAGCTGGTCCAGGGCATTGGAGTTAACAGAGTTGAGGAAACTTTGGGCAAGTGAGTTTGAGCATGAGTTAATTCACCCAGTCAATGGATGGGTAGTTGAAGTCACCCAAAACTACGGTGTTTGGCTGTGTCTTGAGAGACTCAAGTAGATCCAAATAGGTGGAGTGGGTGTCCCAATTTATGGAGGGGGTCCTGTAGCTGGAAATGACTTGAATAGGTGTCCTACCAACAGTTAATTGCACCTGAAGTATCTGCAGGGAATCATACTGTTTAACCAATCTGGAGATGTATTTATCTTTAATGAATATTGATACACCACCTCCTTTAGTTTTCATGCCTACAGTTTGAGGTCTGAACATGTGGAAGGAGGTGTAACCCAGTATGGCTGCAGTGCTTTCCACAGACTTGAACTAGGTCTTCGTGACTGCACAAATGTTTGTGCCTTCCAAGTTGATGGCTGCTTCCAGTGAGTGCAGTTTCATGCTAAGACTCCCAGCATGTAGTAGCTTAAACTAGAGGTTCTTTTTGATGAAATTTTTACATTAGGAGTTTTGTCCTTGTGACATTGCCTAAAAAAGGCACAATGGGGGTAGCAAAAGCCTTTGCCAGTAGCTGAAATCCCAGGGGTGACAGATGAAGACCATCTTTGGCAAAGCATCAAGGTCTATCAATCATGTCATCCCAGGCTGACAGAAACTGGATCCCCTTAGAATGACACCAGAAACTAAGCCAGTTATTGAAGTCAATGATTTTCTGTTTGTATTGTGGTATCATCTTAGGCGAGGGTAATATGCTGCTCAAGGCTAGGGACATACCTGCCTGTGACACATGATCAGAGAGCTCAATCATGTCTCTCTTCATGTAATCCAGGGAGGTATGCCTCAAGTCATTCACACCAATATGTACAATGACTATATCATAATGGTAATTGTTGTTGAGAGACCTGAGTGTCTGTGTTATCTGATGAATCCTGCACTAGAAGGACAACTGACTGTGACTTTCTTCTTTCTCAGCCTGGTGAGGGAGACATCTGTGTGTGTCATTATAGAGTCTCTTATGACTAAGATATTTGGAGTAGATGTGCATTGACTTATGGGCGTCAATGGTGAGAGACTTGTGCTTCTGTCATTATGTGTATTGTGTGTTTTGGGTGTTATGGTTTAGTATATATGTGCTTTGGAGGTCTCTGATGTTTAGGCAGATTTTTTTAAGCACCTCTGCATATGATGGTCTATGTGTATGCTGTGTTTTATGAGAAGGAGTTGTGGTACCAGGGCTCAAAACCCACTCTGTATTGCTATCTATTGTATGAGAGATCTGTGATTCCAGATTCGTAATGTAGGTGCATCTCTCATAAATTGTACAGGACTGATTTAGAAGTAGGGGGTTGTCTGTGTACATGAGCAGTTGCTACACTGCCTCAACAGACCCTTGTCAACCACACTAGTAGGAGAAAAGGAGGAACACTAACAGTTGATGGTCCTAGGAATAATCTTGGTGTGGTTATAACAGTTGAAGAGAGAATACAGCAGGGGCAGGTATTAGCAGGTTTAGGTGTGAGGAGCTCTAGTTTAGGCATTATCTGTGAGGCTAGAGAGCAGGCGTCTGTAATTGGCAATCCCTCTGTGCAGTAGTGCATGATGCTGCATTGCACAAACAGACACAGACAAGCATAAACTGGTTCAAATTTGACTATTTAAAGCAGAAAAACAGGAAGCAGCCAAAATTCAAATTATCCAATCAAAACACCCTAAACCGAGTCCTACAACAGTAACTCTAGCTTAATCAGGCCAAACGGTACCTTCCTCCCACAATGCCACAGCTGGGCCTCTCCAGACAAATAATAGCTGTTTTACAAGCTCCAAAGGTCACACATAGTACTAGATTCAGCAGCCCTGAACCTACTATATGCTAGTGCAGCAACAAGTGAAATGAACAGAACAAGTAGATGAACAATAATTACAGTTGTAAGAAAAATCCAATTAGCAGGCAATCTAAAAAAGCAGTAAAATATAGTTGCACAGCTTAAACAAACAGATATACAGAAACTATTGTTTAGTTAATCAGAAGTGCAGAATGTTGAAAATAAGCACTTACCCTTTCTAGTCACTCAGCAGGTATTTGGAAAACAAGAAAAAAAATTAAGTTTATTTACAGATTTAATAGTTTAAGTTTGTCTGTTTTTACAAAAGATACATAGATGATTCAAAAATGATTTGGAATAATACTTAAAGGAATTTTAACAGTTTTTATTTTAATGAAATCAGTCTTAGTACAAGTTTTTTTCACATGCCATGAATAAAATAGGAGATGAAGTGCATTTTTACATATAAAAATTCTTTTAGTATAGTTGATAAAACTATCTAGTAATATTTATAAAAACAACACTTTTCTTAATACCTGTTTATAAAACAAGAGCCAGCATCCATAGATAATGAACTATGATGCTATCAGAGGACAGTTCATTAGACCAAATCATTTAGTTTGTGACAATTATAGATTTAAAAAAGAAAGCTCTTTATTAAAAATTGTATTTCTAAAAAGAGGTTATAGTTTAGAAAAAAATAGAATTGACTTAAAAAGAATTTTAAGAGAAAATAAGTCAAAATGTTCCACCTAGTTTAATTAGGAGATTTACACCAAGAAGAAATAATAATTTAGGGGAAGAAGCTATTAGACCTTTTCCAGTCTTTATTAGTAGAGATATGGATTCTATCAAAAATATTGTTAGGGATAACTGAAAAAATGTTATGAGAAATGAGCTGGCAGAATCTTTAGTCAAGTTCCATTTGTTTATAAATATCATTTAATATTAAAGATCTCTTAGAAAAAAAGGAACAATATTAACACAATTTAGACATTCAAATCCCACTGGAACTTTTGCAAGTTTTGTTGTTTTATAAATATTGGTTCCAGTGTAACCATTAAGTACTTGAACAAGAAAAGTATTAGTTTGGATTAACACACTTGTTCTTCAGGCTTAGTTTATATTGCTATGCGTGGTGTTTGCAAAGTTTTTTATTTAGGTAAAACTATGAGAAAATTGCTGCAAAGGATTTATGAGCATTAGCTTGCTATAAGACACAAATACACTAAGAATGCTCTTACAAAGCATACTCTTGATTATAAAGATTATAGAAAATTTTATTTTTTGTTTTAAAACAATTCATGGAAGACACATTAAATGGTGAATTTAATAATAAGATGAAATTAAGGGAAGTAAAATGGCAGTTATTTTTGGCAAAGGATAAAGCCCCATGACTAAACAAAATTATTAACATCAAATGTTTGCTAAAAGCAAGTAGATTATGAATACGTAGAGTAAAGGTACACATTTAACTATTACAATATATTTTTATAGAAGTGGTTTATTGTTTTATTAAGAGTAAAGATGTGCAGTTTCACATAATGATCATCTGATCTGTCACGTAACAGGTTTTTTGGTATTTAAACAAGTTTGGTGAGATTTCATTTTGTTTTGGAGAAGCTCTGTTCAATAAAGAATGAAAGTTTTAATTGATCAGATCATATCTGCCTTGTTTTTGGAAGTTTTACGTTTTTTCTTTCTTATGATATTCTCACAGTGTAATTCTTGCCTTGGTTTTTGGTTTTTGGCTTTCTAAAGAAAATCTCCTTTCACTCCAAACTGCTCCTTTACAGAGCTCTCAACCTATTACTTCCAGAATCAGGAAATCCAGAAGTAATCAGGGACAATCAGGGATACTTTCTTAAAAAAATAATATTATTAAACTGAGAAGTTGATAGAATAAAATAATATGAGTTAACTTGCATTTTCTGAAGTAAAAGAATTGTACAACGCTCATCATTGTCATTGTTTATTAAATGTAATACACCACTTTTTCTCCACAGATTGCCAGTTTTAGGAGGGACAGAGCATAATACTGAGACAAAATCAGGGATGTCCCTAAAAATCAGGGATAATTGAGAGTTTGCTTATGCACCATCACAACTGTTTATCCCTTGCCTTCACATCTAATAAATTAAAGCTAACAAATCCCAGTAGATGGGCCCTCAGGGTTTGATATTCTTGCTCTCTGTTCTCTGCACTATTGCAAAGTATTCATACTTACTCCCCTACTCCACATTTATGACCCATTCATCTCTCAGAATAAGATGTCCACCATTTGGAAAGCAATGTCAGATCACTCCCCAAACCCATACCCATCAAGGTGTCACACTTCCAGATACTTTCCACCCTGTCAGCTCTAGGTAAATCTCAGAGGAAATCATTCACAATCAGCTGTTTTTCTAGACAACAATAACACCTCTTTCAAAAAGCAAAATGGATTATGGTCTGGCAGGAGCACATTGGCTGCTCCTGGAATTTGACATATGAAATACTACTCAACATAGACAAAGGCAACTTCACAAGGACTCATTTCATTGATCTCACGTGGGCCTTTGACCTAGCTAACCACACCATCCTATTATGCCACATGACCAATTTGGGATTAGCAAATGAGATGCATGTCACTCTTTCTATAAGCTTAAAACTTTACACATATACCTGTATCTATGTTTGTAAAAGATAATGCAAAATGCTTATTTGTATCTTATGCTGCATTATTTTTACAGTAGATTCCCATGGATTGCACCATAGACAGATCAGTCTTCTTCTTTCAGCTTTTCCCGGTTTGGGGTCACCACAGTGGATCACCTGTCTGCTCATGATAAGCAGTGGAGTTTTATAATGGTGAGTTGCCAACCCGGCACCCAACCTTTCACAGAAGGCGCACACATGCATGCACTCATGGCTATGGCCAATTTAGAGTATCCAATCCACCTACAGCATGTCTTTGGGATGTGGGAGGAAACCAGATCACTCGAAGGAAAACCACGTGACCACAGGGAGGACATGCAGACTCCGCACAGAAGGCACCCCAGCCGAGGATTGAACCAGAGATCCTCTTGCTGTGAGGCAGCAACACTAACTGCTGCACCACCGCAGCTACGCACCATAGACAGGTGAGTGCACAGGTGATTTCCCCTCTAACCCAGCCCTTGCTATGCTACTGCTGCTTCCAGTTTTTGCTGGCAGCCATGGCTTCCAAAATACTTGTTTTTTGTCACAGCAGGTTGAAAACTCTGTCAAAGCTGATCTTGGATTTCCATAGCCAGTCTTCATTTCTTACAGCTGTAATACCCAGTAAGTCTTTAGCAAATCCATCCATTCCTTCATTTTGCCACTTACATAGTCCTTGCATCTTGTTTTTCATCATTCACCTAAAATATAATTTTATAAAACAAAATCCATCTATAAAAATAACGTAAAACTGAAAGAAACACTATTGTAGGCACCAGTGAAAATCCAAAATATTCTTCAGATAACCCCCATCTCAATCAAGTGTTTAAAAAGTCTGTAAAACAGTGCCATCTAGTGGTTCAACAGTATTTCACATTGTTAACAAATCAAGTTGGTCAAAAAATGTATAAAAACATTCTTTAAACATACATACCTAAATTCATGAATAACAAAATGTAATTAATTAAATCAAGTCATCTATAATATCTAAAACTTAAATTCATTCCACTAGTATCCATGGATAGAGCTAGACAAACACAATCATTAAATAAAACAAACACATTTCATAGTTAATCACAGCCTCCCAATCCATGATATAATATTAAATCAGTAGTGGTTTATATTAAATCTGCATTCTTTTCATCTGTAATAAACTATTGATAGATATCATCCCATTGTGGCAGCAGCAGGTTCAAAGACAGAGCCACCAGCCAAATTTGTTGATTTGACTCTGAAATATTTTTTTTTAATGATAAACTTCATGTGTTAAAGGATACTTGCCATTTTCTTAATGAGTTGCATCAGGTAGAATTTAATGAGGGTTTTACATTTTTGGTTATCAATATCAAAGATGTATTTTTAGTCATTCCCTATCAGGAGAATTTACAGTGGTTCAATGATTCTTTAATTATTGGTTCTGTTTGAAGCACAACATTATCAATTTACTGGTGGAGAGCATGGAAATTGTCTTTTGAATGTGAATTTTTTTAAACAAATCTCACAGGTCACTATGGGAGCCTCAGCTTCCCCAGTTTTTGTTAATATTATTTTATGGCGGTGGGAAAATACATTTGATTTTTCATCTTGTTTTGTTAATTCTATAAAAATTTATTTAAGATTTTTAGATTACATTTTTATTATGTGGATTGGTGATTCAAAGGGGATTGAAGAATTTTTGGATTACATCAACAGTACGACTATACTTTTTTGGTGTTTAAAGACAATGTAGTTTGGGTGTAATTAACTTTTTGGTTTTAACAGCTTATAAGGAATTTGTCATCAACAGTTTTACATCCACATTGTACAAGATGGAGACTTACTGTGTTAGTTTACTGCACTAGAATACTTTTCACCCCTTTGGCAAAAGAGATATGTGGGAAAAAATCAGTTTATTAAGTTATCATGACTGATTACTGTTGAGAGGAATTTTCATGATGAAGGTGAAGTTTTATGTAAAATGTTTCAAGACAGACAATACTCCACTGACTTTATTAACAATATTAAGAAGGAAGTGATTAGGGATAGACCCCTTTGTTATACATCAATGTGAGTGATGGTCGAGGATGCTCTAAAAGTTACAAAGTTGAAGCGGCCTCAGGTGACATTAAAGATAATTCTGAGAATAGGGGTGGGCAAACAGTGTCCTAGGGCTTTAGTTTGTGGTTTTCGTTGTGCCATCAAGGAAGTCAAGATGATTTTAGACAGATTTTGGTGTAATTTTATAGAACCTCAGGGTGTTGACACAATTTTAGGGAATTGCCAAGAATGGATTTTAGAATGTTAACCAATTTGAAGAAAATTTTTGAAAAGAGCATTGGTAATAAATGTAAGGAAAATTTAACAACTAAAGGTATATCCAAATGTGTGGCATGTGCTCAGTGCAGATATATTTTGAAGGGGTTAATTTTTACTTATGTAATTTCCATAAAGCTGTTTACTCCAGTGGCAGATTTAATTGTCACACTAGAGGGGTAGTTTACTTGGTGCATTGTAGTTCTTGTCCATTGTTTTATGTTAGTAAAATGGAGAAGGCAATTAGGACAAGAATTTATCAACATGTGTAAGCCATTAACAATAGGGATTTGAACAAGACCTTATACTAACATTCCTTGAAATGTCAGAATTTTAAGAAATTATTTTATTCTTTTGGAAAAGATTCCACAGCTTGCTAGAGGGGATAATTGGTCTGCATTTATTGAGAAAAAGGAACTACATTGGATGGTGTTGTTAGGTGCCACTAACCCCTGAGTATTAATGATAGACTATCTATCAACAGTTTATTACAGATGGAAAGAATGCACATTTAATGTATACTACTACTAATGTGACATTATATCATGGATTGTGTTGCTATGATTAACTATGAGATTTGTTCTTTTTAATCAGTGACTTTGTATAGATCTATTTGGAGATACTAGTGAATGACTTTAACTTTTAGATTTTATAGATGGTTTGATTTAATTAATTAAGTTTTGTTATTGATGTAATTAGATCGACATGTTTAAAGAACATTTATTTCCACATTTTGATCATGATTTGTTAATGTGAAATACTTTTGAATCAGATGGCACTGTATTACAGCCTATTTAAAGAGTTGATTGGGAGGGAGTTTTTATCAGAAGAAGTTCACAGACTTTGGAGTGAATGAAAACATATAAAATACTATTAAAACATTTGTGGATTTTAACTGGTGTCTACAGTAGTGTTTCTTTCAAAATATGATTGAATATTTTATCTTCCAATCTGGTAAATTAAGTTTCATTTTATTAAGCCTTTTAACTGTCCCTGCTGCCTCTTCCTCATTGTCAGCCATTTGGTGCACAACTGGCTCCATCACCACCTGTTGGGTTTGTGGGCATTCAACATCATACCTCTCAACCGTACAGATTTTCAAAGAATGTCTAGATTTTTGCCCCATATTTTTGGTCTGTTTTTCATAAAATTGTGGTTTTCTGGCAAATTAGTGGTACATCATTAAAGAATGAAGTTAGAAAATAATCACAGACAATTGAATTTCATACTGCATACCCTTCAGAAAATTCATGCTAATGCAAAACATATCATTCTATCAACTCTAAGTTTGTAAGAGCAATACTTAAAAACAATTCCCTATTTTTTGGGCCTTTGTCCCACTTTTATTTATTTTTTTATTTATGGCTTTGTCCAGATTTCTTGCTCTAAGAGGTTGAGAGGTATGTTCAACATCCTCAACAGTGGCAATTTATAGTTTTATCATATATACTCTAAATATTCTAATCAATTCCCATACCTCAATTAATAGTGCCTCTAGACTGTAGGTCACCTCACATACATTCATTCTCAAAACTCTTTTCTCTTCTCTTGGTAGCAAATCCAGATCATCATGGTAATTCATCTTTGACTCTTTAACTAGACTGACTGACCCAGAGACTCCCCAGACTCTGGAAAAGACTGCCCATACATGTCAAGCAGAGTGCCTCTTTGGCCCTCTTCAAAAGAAACCTTGATGATTGGATGGGAGAAAGGAAATTCACCCCGGGGATCACATCAGTCACCCTGCTAGACAGGGGTCCAGGAAAGTAAATAGTGTGGGAAGAAATAGCCAGGGAATTGTTATGGCTAGGCTTGTATAGGCCCTAGGGCCGATAGCCTAGTACCAACCTATGAACCTATGAACCTAAGATTCCACTCAATATATCCTGCTTCCACTGCACAGTTCATTTCTTGCATTGCCAGATGTTCAACACTTTTATCAACACCTTTATCATTGTCTTCATTCAAATGTTTGTGTAATCTCTTTGAATTAATTAATTAATTAATTAATTAATTAATTAATTAATTAATTTTATTCTTTGTTGACTAGGTCAGACTCACTAGTGTAGTGACATTTTTTCAGGGGATAACCAAGAATATTTATAACACTAGGAGCAATTTGGTCAGGCCATTGGGGAACTTTCTCTTTTTGAGCACTAGATGGTACCAACGAGCTATCAATAATGTGTGGAAGAACTCTAAAATGGAGGCTAGCAGGAATAACAATGTGGTAAAAGAAGAACAGCATAAAATCATTTGGAAATATGGGAAAGGATGCTAATCAGAGGGAAATCATTATGGATAAGGTAGCAGATGCTGTTATGGAGAGATCAGAAGCTGATTCTGTTGTTGCACATGATACAAATAAACATCATTTAGCTGTTTCTCAGACTGATTATATACAGGGAAGCATTGTAATAACAGAGCTAGAGGATGGTGAAATACAGAATGAAACATTGCTGGAGTTGCTTGACAAGGAGGGAACACAAGATGAATCTGCTGTGTCATGGGGTATGATGGTGGAATGTGAATTTACTGAGGATGAAGAACAGAAAGAACACATTTTTGATAGTTACTGGCACAAATGAATTATTTCAGAGTACAAGTAAAATTTTCAGAGATGGTCAGTAATAAGAAGAGGCAATAAAAATGTACTGTAAATGTTTTTCTTTATTAAAACAAATAAATAATACTGTAAGACTAAGAACTAGAAACA
Organism: Protopterus annectens; assembly: GCF_019279795.1. Taxonomy (NCBI): domain Eukaryota; kingdom Metazoa; phylum Chordata; order Ceratodontiformes; family Protopteridae; genus Protopterus; species Protopterus annectens. The sequence goes on along the minus strand of NC_056739.1, from coordinate 5,173,127 downwards.
GTGATGCTCTAGAGCTGTTCTTTGTTTGGTACAATTTAATCATGTTATTAAGATTTTCTGAAAGAGATGTGAGTTCTTTTATTCACTTAGATAACAAAGCCTTGTGTTACATTACATTTGAGACTGAATTTTTGCTATAAAAATCCCTAAATGTATGTGAAAGAAAGAAAAAGACAATCATCCAGAGAACATTTGTATTTTTGTGAGTCAAAGACTAAATTTCAAAAAAGCATGCACTTTTGCAGTTCTGAACTGATGTTGTAGAACAGGAAGAATTAAATAAATATTTACTTAAATATTGGATAAAATTGTAACTATTAAGAAAACAACAGATGAAAGACATGTATGGAATGATGGTTGGGAAATGGATGCTGTGTTAAATGTAAAGAAGGATATTTTGCAATGTTTAACTATTGTGATATTTCTGGAATTTTTTATGGATAATTTAAAGTAACACGACCAGCTGAAAACCTGTTAATTTTGTGGCAGCACAGAACATTTTATTCAAGACTGTAAAATGGTTAAGTGCAACGAATCTGTAGTGATGGTTACTACAATTAGTAAATGCGAAAAGGAATGCAGGGTGTATGGAGAGGAAGGCCATTTTAAGTTTGATTATACATAATGAGAAAGTACAAAAAGAAATGGAGAAGTTAGAAAAAAGTGAATAATTTAATTATAGAACAAATAAGGGGTGGATGAGAAGGAGGATATGAATGAAGAAGGTGAAATTAATTTTGTTCAAGAAAGTGATATAGGCTTACAGGAAGTTGAAATTGAGAAATATAATTGAGACATATACTTCTCCAAAACTGATTACTTCCTCCTGAGGGAAGGTATAAACAGTTTCACAGCCCCTTTCCTCTCCATAGGAACTAGCACATATGTCCAAACCTATACAAAAGTACTATACAAGCATTTATAATAGTTGCATGTAATCAGGAATACCCGACTGAACAAAATCAACCTCCTCAAGGAAGAGTAAACCTGTCTGGTGAACATCTGCAATAAATAAAGTCTATAATAAAAGGAAGAAAATTGTTGTCCAAGACCAAGAAGGAGCAGGTTCCTAATTGGAAGCAATCTCTTCTTAGCCTGAACAGGCAAATAAGAGCACTAGTGAAATCCTCCAAAGCAAACTTCAAGTCCAAACTGGCCACATCTACTAAAGACAATTATAAGGTCTTCTTCACATACATCCACAATCTCAATGGAAGCACTCAGATCTGCTCAGAACTGGAGGTCAAGGACACCACATGCAGAGATGCCATAGATATAGCCAATCTACTGGCACACAAGTTCAGTGAAAATTCACCCTTCTGTCCCCCATCAGTAAATCAGGACATCCCCGGCACCTGCCCCCCTCCCCTTAACTCTAGGGAACAAGTCATCACTGCCCTCTCAAAGGCAGAAAATACAGCCTCTATGGGACCGGATAACATCCCAGGCTGCATACTATATGAACTCAAGCAGGAACTTACAGCACCATTAGACACCCTGTTGAAACAAAGCCTGAGTACAGGCTTCATCCCAGCCGAGTGGAGGACAGCCACTATCATCCCTTTGAGTTCACTGATCCAGGAAATTATAGACCCATCAGCCTAATTAGCCTAATCTGCAATGCCATGGAATGGATTATCATGGACCTTATTAACAAAGACATTGGGAACCTCCAAACACTCGATTCCACACAGTTTGGGATCCAAGGGGAGGTCATATCTGTTAAATTTCATTGACTTCTTTGAGAGAGTCACCAAAGCCATGGATGAGGGGTGCACACTGCCTACCTTGACCTGACCAAAGCCTTTGATACTATTCCCCACTCAGGCATAATAGATAAACTCTCTCAACTAGGCATCAGTCTGTATGTGACCAGATGGATAGCAAACTGGCTCACTGATAGAACCCACCTAGTCAAAATAGGGGAAGCCACCTCAGGTCCATCATCTCACCCCTTAATGAGTGGTGGACCCCAAGGAATGGCCTTGGGGCCTCTGTTGTTTGGGATATATTTTTCTGAGGTGCACACCAAAACTAGTGGGCTATGGCTGACTGAGTTTGCAGATGACTGCAAACTGGGCACTGTCATCAATTCCCCTAGTGATGTGGACATCCTCCAAGAGGGTCTCACCAAAACAAATGGATGGTGCCAGAAACTTGACCTCAAACTGAATGCCAAAAAATGCATCTTCATCCCCTTTGGGGAGGGTGACATCCCCACAAATGATTGCATTAATAACAAGGTCCTAAGCACACAATCAGTCATGAGGGACTTGGGCACCCAGGTTGATAGCAAACTGACTTTTGACCACCACATTGCCTCCACATAATTAATAAAGGTATCTCATCTACAGACAAGGAGATCATAACATCCTTGTATTTTTCCCTTATAAGACCCATTACTGTGTACAATGTCCATTTTGGCATGTACTTCAAAAAGCACTTGCAACAGCTGGAGATATCATAGAGGTTCTTCATCAGGAGAATCCAGGGCCTCAAACATCTACTCTACACAGATAGGCTAAAAGCCCTGCCCCTCTACTCAGTCTCATACAGAATCCTCAGAGGCGACTTCTGTTTGGCATACAAAGCAATCTCAGACTCCGCCCTGATGGGACTGCTGCATATCCACAAGTCAGGCTGCACTCGAGTAACCTACGATAGACATTTACTTGGTATCTGACATCAATAGGACTTCTTGCCGGGACAGATTTGTGTCCCAGAGACTCACCCTTCTATGGAATAGACCCCCTCTCTACATAAAGCAGAGTACCTCATTAACCCTTTGTAAGTGTAACCTTGATAACTGGATGGGGAACAGAAAATGCACCAATGGTATTCCATCTGTGTCCCTGCTGGACAGGGGCTTCAGGTGCAGACTTGTAGGAAGATGGGCTAAATTCTTGGCTAGGCTTACAAAGGCCTCAGGGCCAACAGCCTACTAAGTTACTATGATACTATGATTAAGGGATCAGATTATTTAGGTTAATAGTAATGTTTTAAAATTAAATAGTAGCTTCAATTACTTTGTAAGGCCAGAGATTAGATAAATGTTATTCATATAAGTAATGCTAGTTGGCATGATAATGCTTTTTCCCTTCTTTCTCTCTGTCCCTCTTGATATTTTATTAATAAGAAAATTAGTGACTTGGTTGAGATGGTGGAAGGGGTATTTTGTGTAATATAAATGCTTTGTATGCTACTTATTAATGTTTTCATATGAAAGTTATAATTTCTTGTTCATTTAAACAAGTTTGTTTAAAATGTTTTTTTTTAACAGTTTGTCTTATGTGGTCCTAATCTTTCTTCTGTTTAACAATGCAACTACAAATAACATTTTCTGCTTGAATGCAGCTTTTAATCGATTTTTTTACACCTGAAAGAGTCACAAGCTGAATATTACTTAATTCAGGACCACAATGATGTTTTTGACACATAACTGTAGCAGGAAAAAAGGTTTGGCCTTTGAACTTACTTTGAAACAGGAAATGCTTCAGTTGGGATGCTGAGACAAACAAGAGGAATGAAAAACAAGGTGATTTGTATTAAATTCGATATATTACTATGTGAAGTAAAAGAACCGACAATTAGGATTTCAATGTTGATTTATATAATATTTAAAAATGTAGAGAAAGTTAGAAGGCCACCTCATTTATCAGTCCTAAAGCATGTGCATCGATTTTAAATGTTTAGTTAAGTTATATGTAACATCTTTGCTGGTAAAATATGTATATTACAATTGTTTGTGTATTTTAGAAAAGCTTAACATAATAAAAGCAAGTTATTTTAATCAGAGATACTGGGTTAAAAGAAATAATCTATAGAACACAAAGGAAGCTATTAGAAATAGAAAAAAAAAATAAAGCAGTAGAGTAAATTGTCCTCAGGAATTTTGAAGGTATGGTGATGGAAATATATATAAGCTTCTAACTATTTTTTCACATATACTATTATATATACAGGATGTATATACACATTAAAACTGATAGGTAAACACACACATACAGAGATTTAATCACATACCTAATAACACATAGAAATGTATGCATAGACATAGATATTTATATATTTAGATATTATATATTTAGATATTTATATAATGAAGTTGTAATATATTCATTCATTCATTCATTCATTCATTCATTCATTTATTCATTCATTCATTCATTCATTCATTCATTCATATAAATAGGTAAACATGAGTAAACTAGAGTTGTATTACTTTTCATTCATTTCTTATGATAAAGACAGGTTGTCTTGTAGTGTATTGCCGCATTCAGGATTAGTTAATGGGAATTAGCTGATACTTGTGTATATGGGTATGTGGGTCCCTGCTGGATTACCAAATTTTCAAAACTTCACACATCATATGGCCGAGACAAGATGATCAAAGTTTTGAAACTTTGACTGTTTTGAATGGAGATTGCCATACTGCATGGAATGGGAAAATTACTGTTTTCCTCACTGTAGTGCAATCTTGGAGTTGGTATATATAACTAGCAGGGAGTGTGTGTGGGGGGGGGGGGGTGCAGGTGTTGTTTTTGTTTATTTTTTTATTTTATTTCAATCATGTGGTCTCGGCCATATGATGTTCAAAGTTTTGAAATTTCAGTAATCCGATAGGGAACCGGGTATGTACACATACATATGTGGTGAGCATATGGGCTCATATACATTACCGAAAGTAGTTAATATTAGAGTTACCATATATATAAAATATTATCATATAACTATCACCACTATAGTGCTTAGTAGAGACTTATATACATTAAAGAAAAAGAGGAATCTAATCTGTTTGGTTTGCTATAAGAAGCAACATAGTGAGGTGTTTTTGTATTTTTTCTTTTGCAGCGACTACAAAGAATATGTAATTAATAGTACAAACTTAAGATTGAATAACAGACATAACATATTTTATTATATAGTCAAATATTTATTTTAGTCCTCCATGTCATAACATATATAAGTGGCAAACATTGATAATTAAATATTTACTTTAGTTGCTTTATTGATTTCATTGTACACTTAGCTGTCAAAAATATGTAGACTATAAATGACAGCACCTAGAATGTTGTTCTATATTCATAATATATGGAAAAAAATCTCACTTCTCACGGGCGTGGCCCCGCATGGTGGGAGGGGAGGGTGTAGTGTCCCCTGCCAGGATGGCACCTTCTCCCCCTCCTCCATGAGGAGCCCATTATCTCCAGTGTTCATGGCAGATGGCACCGCTGCCCAGGTGCCACCTCTGCAGCCATACTCTTGGGGTGGCAGAGAAGTGGACAGTGTGGCTATGCCTCCTCTACACAGATGTCCCACTGCCGGGAGGTGAGAGGGAAACACACTGCCCTGCCTCTCACTCCCCCTTTCCCCTGGGCTTGGGCCTGCTAGCCTCCAACAGGGCAGATGGAGAGACAGTGGGTCGGGCAGTGAAGTGAGGATAGGAAATAACACTAGAAAGTTGTTCTATATTCATAATACATGGAAGAAATCTCACTTCTGTTTGATCTCATGAAGACATGCTTAAAAGGTGTAGTATTATTTATATTTGTATAAATTAGTTTTAATTTGCAGTACAACAAATATTATTGATTCTAGTAGAAAGATCTTTTAAAATTCATAAATATTATTTAGATAATGCATCCTTTGCACTTGTTATCTTGGATATGGCATCCTTCACAAAAATATGTTTTATGCTATCACACCAGTTAGCTTTATTCTACATATATGGATTGTTCTGATTTTAGATTTGTCATTATCTAACTGATTTAATTTTATCTGTGTCTTAAACATCTGAGTAAATAAATCTTGGAGATATTAGTTTCTGAATTTATCAAATGTGTGTTATGAATAAGTATATATTGTTAAGATGAGTATCATAATGCAACATTATAAGGTTTTATTGTTCTACGATTTAACAGCATGTCTATATAATTAATAGATAACAGTAACTTACTGAGAAACAGTTTTAAGTGGAGTTATAGGTATATTTTTCTTTCTTCTTGGGGCGAGGGAAGAGAGAGGGAAAAAAAGGAAAAGAAGAAAAAAAAGCAGTGTGATGGGGTTATACGTACCTCAGACGAGTAGCACAGGAGGCTCTAATGTGGTTTTAACTAGAATATATCTTTTTGCTAATGTTTGGTATTTGTCATTATAGTATTATTTTATATTATATAAACAAGGAGAGTGTTATAGTTATAGGAGTAATTATTTACAGATATTATATACATATTAATAAAAGACAATATGACTGAAAATAATTAAAAATGAGTGTGCTTAGATATCTAATTTAGAGATATGTTTTAACATTTTATTGAGAAGAAGTAGCAATAAGTTAAGACTAGTTAGTTTTATGGACTGACTAGAGAGTAGTTTGTAAGACTACATCATCAAACTAGGAATATGTTCTTCCATATTAGGGGGTATGACGATGTGAGGTATTCCCAGCTATGCCAGGAGAGATAGGGCAGTGGATGTATAACATATGCCAGCACAGCTAACTGGAATCTAGCAAACAATTATACGTTATTTGAATATCAAACTGATTTGTACAGATTACTTTGTTAAACTATATTTGTAGAGTTGGTTGTGTTAAAAATGAATCAACAGTTTGCCCTGCTGGGCAGAAAAAGAAATGTGCATGCATTATTGCAACTGTTTAAATGTATATGTTTTAACAGTGGATACTGGAAGAGAAGAGGTTAATCTCAAATTTTAAAAATAATACGACATTAAATTACTGACCCTAGCCAATAAATATGTTATCACACAGTTCTGAATAAAAACAGAGGCACAACATATGTAAAAAGTATGCTTTATTAGCTCCTGTAGGAAGAGTGTAAGTGTTTTTTGGTTTTATGACTGCCAGGAGCTGCAGCAGATTTTGGCAAGGTTCTCTGTGTATGTATTATTGACACAGAAGTGCTAAATCCTGGGAGATTGCATGAGAACCAGAAATCAGATGACCAGATGTAAGTGATTTCATTCTGGAATCCATCACTAAAATAATGTTTAATACTAGTTGAGACTGAAGTCTCATGGCACTCTGTTTTAGAAATCTGACATAAGATTACTCACCTACTTCATCTTGCCTTGCTCTAATAAGTAACTAGGGAATAGTAACTCTTGAGATCAGTCAGGAAAATATAGTGAGATTAGTTAAGTATTGTTTTCCTGTAACTGTGTGAACCTGTCCACCTGTATTATTTTTAATATTTTCTGTGATTGAAATGCTGGTGTTTATTGTAAATAGATATTTAGGATGTTCATGTTATTTTATTATTTATTATTAAATATATTAAAACTTTTCATGGTGGCTTACCCTTTAGAGAATATTTTAACCTTTGAGAGTACTTATATCTGTTTGGTGACTCTGTGGCCACTCTTGAAAGCCTTGCTGCATTGCTCAAACTAGCATTCATATTAATATTAATTTTACTCGTATACTTGGATACCCTTGTAAGAGCTTTAGAATAGCTGGCTTTGGAGTGTCTGGTGGAAATAATTACTGTATAGTCTGTTCAGAAGGTGGTAGAGCTACTAAACCTGTGACAGCCTTTCCCAGATGTGTGTGTGTGTGTGTGTGTGTGTGTGTGTGTCTGTGTGTGTGTGTGTGTGTGTGTGTGCAAATCAAATTTCAAAGAGTGTGTGTGTGTGTGTGTGTGTGTGTGTGTGTGTGTGTGTGTGTGTGTGTGTGTGCGCGTGTGTGTGTCAGCTACAGAGAGAGTGGTGGAAGACTTGGTTTGGGCACTCGGCTGAGGACTTGACTCTGCAGCTGTGCCAGTGGGGAGCCTTATTGGGGACCTGTGGAGACAGACAGAGAGAAAAACTCAGACCCCAAACTGAGTGTGTTCCCTGTGTGCTCTTAAGTGAAATTGTGCTTGATGCAGAGACCAGCATCTGGAAATATTGGGTGCATCCATTTATGTTCCAAGTGAATGCCCCTCTGCAGTGTCAGTGTTGAGAATTCAGGCTCCTTGATTACTGATCCAGAATGGGGATGTCACATATTGGTAAGAAGTGGTTTGTATATTAATTGAACTTCTGTAGCCTGTAAGTAGTTGCCACTAAACATGTGTCCTCTCAGCAGCCACAAGGTAAACATTCAGAGTTTCATTTCACAACAGTTTTATTTATTTATTTATTTTTGTTAGTTTAATTTAGTCAGGGAAAGCAGGCAAAGATGTCAGCAGAGGGATATGCAAGCTGACAAAGAACCAGTTGGCCAAGGTGTGCAAAGCCAAAGGACTAGTGCATGCCAACCTGATGAAAGAGGAAATGATTTCAGTCTTAATCGCAGTTACAACACAGACCAGCAATGAGGCGGACAACCAGTTTGGTGATGGAAATGTGCATCCCTCAAAAACATGACAGTTCACCTTTTCCTCAGAGGACATAAAAATCCATCTGGAGTTAAAGAGACTTGAACTGAAACCCAAACATTGGGAATTAGAATCAGCAGCGAGACTGTGGTGTTTGGATGCTGAAGAAAATGAGATGCAGTGTCATCAAGAGAGGGAGATGAGGACTCTTTGATAGGGTAATGGAGGTAATATGGAAGGGAATAACCAAACCCCCGAAGCAAACCCCAGAAGCAATCAAGGTCAGTAAATTTTTTCCCCAATTTATGGAGTGGGATAATTTTGATAGTTTTATTCATATATTCAAAAGGGTGTATAAACAGTATAATATTGACCAATGGCTCTGGGTATGGTTTCTGACCCCCTTACATCATGGTAAAACTGTAACCACTGTCTCTAAATTGTTTGATATTGATTGTTTAAACTATGACAAAGAAAGAAATGTTTCCTTGAATGTTTTGAGATAACACCTGAAACTTACAGAAAAAAAAGTTTTGTGAACCTAGATGCAAGGCCGATGAAAATGTGTGTGATTACATTGCTGAGTTAAGCAATTATTTTCATAGATGGGTGAGTGGGTGTCAGGTCACCACTTTTTGAAGGGCTGACAGACCTTTTGGTGAGGAAACAAGCCCTTAGCACTTTGCCTGAGGGCATGAGAATCTGGTTGGCAGACTGAAAAGGTAATTCTGCAGATGAGCTGGGGAAAAGGGGGATCTCTACTTAAAAGTCAGGGCATCACTGCACAAGAAGGGAATACCCAATGCTACACATGGATATAAGGGAACCCATGATGGGCAGCCTAAACCAGCCCAGTAGAGTCCACCAGTAAAAGGTGAAGCCACTAGTTCAGGTACATGGCCAGGATCAAGGGTTAAATGTTTTAATTGTAACCATTGGTGCCATGTACCATATAGATGTCCACAGAGGCAAGGTGGGGCAGCCAGCAAGTGGGAATAAGAGTATGAAATTGGTAACTTGCCTGGCGACAACAGGAATACCATACTATCACTAAAGTTTATATCCAATCTTAGTTAAGAGAGTCACACCCTCTGACATAACCATTGTGAAACCTGCAGTGGTTAAAGAGGAACAGTACTTGCTTGGGTAGTTCACTCCAGTCAGAACTTTAGGAGGGACCCCGTTCCGAATGCCTTTGGCAGAGATTCACCTTGATTGGGAGAGTGGAAAAGGAAGCAAGCAAGTAGGTGTGTCTGAGGATATCCCTGTAGATGTCTTGATAGGGAATGATTTTGATAATCCAGTAAATTGTGTGCATGCAGTTACATGCAGTCAGGCTTGGAGACAGGAATGTAGGACTGGCAGCCTGGGGGACAGCCAGACAGACCCCCACACCTGAAGCCAGGGCTGGTGAGGTGGCACTTTCAGGGAGGGAGCTACTCTGTAGCAGTGAGTTTGAAGGTGAGCTGCAGCTGCTGGTAGGTATTGATGTTCCTTTGGCAGAGGTGAGTGGTAGCACTCAGGCTGACAGTGAGTCACTACTGTCAGAGGATACCAGACTTCATGTAGAAGGGGAACTGGCAAAAGTCACAAAGGTAGAGTTGAGACAGGCACAGCTCCCGGATCTTACACTAAGAGGCCTGAGGGAGGTAGCTAGGGAGGCATCTGATCCTCAAGGAAAAGGGGAGTCTATATACTGGAACAATGGGTTACTGTATTGAGAGTCGACCCCTGAGGAGGGGATTTAATTGGAAAATGCTATTTAAACAAATGTTCTGATGTTTTTTGTGTTTTTTGTCTTTGATAGTTTGATTCATGCACTGAAGAAGGCTTATATAGCTGAAACTGGTTTGCTTATTTAATATGTGGCATTTTTGTGCTGACTTGGGGGTAATTTATACTCCTTAGTTGAATTTAGTTATATATTTATATAAAATGTATACTTTTTGGCAACCAGCAACCTTCACTGGTGCTGGCCTTTTATTTTCATTTGACTTTGTGGTATGTTTGGCCTTGGCACCTGCCATACTTGCAAGGGGTTTGGTTGGACTTCTAGCCATAGCCCATGACATCCATTTTGCAGCTTATGAGGGCATAAAGCATACCAAGAGATGTATTATGCAGAACTTTTACTGGCGTCGGATTGCAAGGGATGTAACAGGACACTGAAGGACCTATGAGCAGTGCTAAAAGGTGGGCAAGGCACGAAACAAGGTCAAAGCTCCTTTGATGCCTTTGCCTGTGATTGAGGAGCCATTTTAGAGGGTAGCTATAGATATTGTGGGGCCTATGAGTACCCCAAGTTCCATAGGAAAGAAGTACATTCTGGTGGTAGTAGATTATGCCAGTAGATACTCTGAGGTGGTGGCTCTGTCCCCCATCAAGGCAGAGAACATGATAAATGGTTTGTTAGAGATTTTCAACAGGGTAGGTTTCCTGAGAGAAATACTGATTGGCAGAAGATGGCGTTTCAGTGGAAGTGCTGTGGGGTGAGGCACCTGAAACAACTCCCTACTATCCCCAGACTAATGATCTTGTGAAGAAGTTAAACTCTACACTAAAGACCATGCTACAAGCATTTGCAGACCAGTTCAAGAGAGAAAGTGGGGCAAATATTTGCCCGATCTGCAGTTTGCATACAGACAGATACCACAGGAATCCACAGGTTTTTCACCCTTTGAGTTGCTGTATGGGCATAGGGTGAGTGTGGGGCCTTTAGATTTGATTCGTGATGTGTGGGAGGGTGAGTGTGAATCCCAAAAGGAATCTGTTGTGGCATATGTCCTAAACCTCTGGACTAGGCTTAGAAAGCTCAATGGCTTGGCCCAGGAGAACCTGGCAGGAGCCCAACAGCAGAAAAAGGTTTGGTATGACAGGAATGCTCGAGCCCGAGAGTATGGTGTGGGACAACAGGCGATGGTGCTCATTCCTGTCAGACACAATAAGCTGCAAGCAGCTTGGGAGGGACCCTTCAAAGTGGTAAGGAAGGGCAATGATGTAAACTACATGGTAGAACTGCTAGGCAGGAGGCAGGGGCACAAATTGTACCATATTAACATGATGAAACCTTACCATGGTATGGAGGCCTGGTGCTCAGTATTTGCAGTAGGAAGCATGAGGTGTTTGAGGGGGATCTATGGCTATAGAATTAAAATAAATTAAAAAGGTTAAAAATAATGAACCACCTGGCTTGGATGAATATTTCCTCAGCTTTATAAATTAGTTCCTGGTAATGTATTAAAGATTTAATCGAAAAAATTTCCAGAAACTAAATGTACTTCTGGTGTACTTCATCTTGGAGATTTTTTCTTGTATCACCTATTTTAAAACAGACAGAGGAAGGGTGAAGACTTCAGAGCTGAGTGCCGCTCAAAATTGACTTTATTAATGTTGAAAAGTTAAGTACTTTCATCATCGAATAACAGGACTTCATCAGAACAAACAATGCAAGAAACTAAATCATTTTATACATCCACATCCTGGCTAGATGACAATGGTGAATTAAACAATTAAATCAGTTAATTTAACAATCAGACATTCTTAAAGCAAAAGGAGAGAGAATAAGAAAAAAGGAGACAAATAGCCCATAAAGTTTATGCTCTTAGACAAAAAATAAAATGTGGTTGTTTAAAAATTCCAATACCCATCCAAGAAATAACAGATATTAATAAGTATGATTAAATAAGCACAATAATGGAAATGGAAACATTTTCATTCAATCACGGGGGTTGGGTGACATTAGTTTTTAACTGCCATTTCAACATTTGTTCTGATGAAGTACAATGAAAGCACTTAACCTTTCAACGTTAATAAAGTTAATTTTGAGCAGCCCTCCACTCTGAAGTCTTTACCATTCCTTTTTATGTTTTAAGTTTTATGTTTTAAGTTCTCAGTCTGTCTTTTTCTATTTTAAAACAGGATAAGGATTGTAAACTATGTTCTTAATATCATCCTATTAGGCTTCTAAATGTAGATTATAAAATGTTTATGTTGGTACTGGCAAATAGATTATTATTTTGGCAGGAATTGTAAATAATAATCAAGCAAGATTTATACTAAATAGGAGGGTTCAGGATATTAGACTCAGTACATTAATAGATTTGGCAAATATGAGCAAAAATAACTTTTATCATAAGTTTGGATTTAGATAAGGACTTTGACTCTGTGAATTGGAATTACTTGTTTAAAGTTCTTAAAGAATATAACTTCTCTTTAGAGTTCATTAACTTAGTTACACAGTTTTATAATAACTCATCTGCATTTGTCAAAATAGGTTCTTTTTTTCTAGATCATTTAAAATTTAAAAGGGTACAAAGCAAAGATGCCCGTTATCTTCTTTGTTATTTGCATCAAGTATAGAGTAATTTGCTAATTATATTAGATCTAATATAAATACAATAGGCTTTACAATAGATGAGAAACACTCCTCTAAAATACATCTATTTCTGGGCGATATATTGTTAACTATTGGTAATATAGAATCATCATTAAATCATATAGTCAATTCTATGGAAAGTTTTGAATAAATTTCAAGACTGAAAATTTTACTGAAGCAAAACAAATATGTTGTTATTTAATAAAAGTTTAAATTCTGATCTTAAATAATATATTCATTTTAAATGGAAAACATACAAATTAAATATCTTGGAATTATTATAACTTCTAGTTGCAAAGAGTCAATGTTAGTAAATTGCAAAAATATAATTAATTCTATTACTCAATTAGTTTCAAGATGGAAGAAATTATACTTCACTATGGAAGATGGAATTGCTTTAATAAAAATGGTAATTCTACAAGCAATTGTGTTTTGTATTCAGTTACTAATCTTATCCCCTACTAAAAGTTTCTTTAAGAAAATAAATTCTATTCTTCTTAAGTTTTTATGGTATCCTAATAAACCAAGGATATCTTTGGTATAGCTTATAAAAATTGGGATGAAGGTGGAATAGACTTTCCAAATATTAAATTATATACTAAGTTAGCAAGCATTCAAATTATAGTGCCATGCTAAACTCCACATATGATGCTAAATGGAAATAAATACAGGAGAGAATATTACTTGTTAATAATAAATTCTTAGCAGAGCCACATATTAAAATTGTAGTTAAATTTTATTGGATCCTAAAATATTACTGTAAGAGTAGAAATAATAACTGTATTTCCATTCCTTTTATTCTTTCTACATTAGGGAGATATTTGATTAATAATCCTAAGGCTAAAACATGTTATATTTTTATTGTTTCCTATAGGTTTTACAATTGAATGTTTAGAAACATTTAATCTGGGTAAAATGTTAGATTTTAAATATAATAGCTTAATCGTTTGGCATCAGTTCTTACATGGTAATAAAGTATATTCAGCTGAGTATCTGTTAGAGATTTTTTATTTATTTTTATTTTTTATTTAACATATGTTTACTGGGAAAGTCTGACTTGGAACAAAGCCAATTTTCAGTGGAGAAAGCTGTAAAGAGTTTGTAAATGATAAAGTCAAAGTATCATTTGATTCATTTAAGAAAAATGTTCCAAAAAATCTTAGAATTTTTATTTAATATTAATAGTAATTTAATTAATTATAAGTCATACATATCTAAAATATATAGAATTTAAAAAATAGATTGTTCTTTTTTAGAAATCACTTTTTTGGAATTATTCAACAAAAATCAATAATGAAGCATTTTCAGACATGAATAAAAATTATTTAAATCAGTAGGCAAACCCATACCTTCTCCTTATTGAAAATTATTTACATGGAACATTTATATAGAGCTTTTATAACTCCTCATAAGGTTGCAATAATACACAAATTATCCAACTTTAATTGCTGGAGATGCAATGATACTTTAGATGCAGATTGGTTACATATGATGCAAGAATACAAAATGGTATCCCTTTTTGAAATTAGTTTAAAAATTCTCTGAAGCATTGTGGTCATATACATGTATAATAACTAATTCCTTAATTTGGTTTAATGCTCCAATTCCAGAATTTATTCCAATAATGCAAATGCCTCTTTTATTTTCTATTTTAGCTATTGTAAGGAAAGTTATTACAACAAACTGGAAGTGTAAAAATTTATAAAATATATATATTTTTTAGAATTCATATATTTAACTAAAGGTATGTGTAAAAAAGAATTGTTAACCAGTAAGATGTGAACACCCACTGTTACACATCATTATGTAGCTTGGAAAACAACAAGGTGATTTACTTGAAAAATAATGGTTAAATTATTTATTTATAATGATAACATTGATATGCATTATTGTAAATAGTTGTTTAGTTATTATGTTTAAATAATTTTACTGTTTTGATTTATTGCTGAAAATTTGAATAAAAAGAGAATAAAAAAGAGAAAAAAACATGTAAACAAAAAAAACAAAGAAGAGGATATATTTTTTCTGTAAAAAAGGGATGTTAATGAGAAGAATAAAAGGAAAGTTGAATTATTGCATTAATAAAAATATTTTGTTAGGGCAAAGAAGGAATAGGTATCTCCTTACCTGACAAAAATGGTAAAATATGACAAGGATGTGATAAAGGAATTAAAAGATGTGAAAGGGGAAATTAAGTATAGTCAAATAGATATGGATAGCATGAAAGTTTATGTTAAGGAGGTTTAGAGAAAAAGCACTGCTGAGGGTAATAATATATGGGATGTTAAGCTATTTTCTATATAAGCAATTTAAAGTTTGCAAAGTAAGATTACTTTGGATGAATTAGATAGTGTAGCTGAGAGTGTAAGGAAAAGAAGGTCAGAATTTTTGTGTAGTTAGGTGTGCCAGGATTCTTTATGGAGATTATCAATTAGCAAATTAGTTGTCAAAGGGAATATGATATATAAGAGAATGTGTGATAATCTGTGTATATATTGCAATCAAATAAAAAAAGCAGAATATGTTTTTAGGGTATGAAAGGACAAAGAAACTTTGGGATTGGGTATGTAAAGAAAATAGTCTTATAAGCAATTAAAAATCAGAGGATGTGAAGGATATGATTTTGTATGGATATTATGGGAAAGGATTTGTTGGTATGAAGGAAATGATAAAATAATGTTTTTGTCAGTATGGGAAATCTGGAATTAAATAGTAAGAGAAGCTTTGTTAATATATAATGGAGTCTTGTAGACATTTTGGAAAGAATAAGATTTTGCTTGTGGAAAAAGGGGTAGGGGTAATGATGAATAAAATTAAGTTTTGTATCATTGGATTGAGAGGAAGTTATGTCACAGAACTTGTATGCTGTTATTTATTCGAAATATAAATATTTTTAATATTGTAAGTGCTGTAAATGTCCTGTGCAAATGTTGAAAATGTTATAAAATATTGAAAGTTCTGTAAATAATGTGTTTGGGTTTTATATATATATATATATATATATATATATATATATATATATATATATATATATACAAAAAACAATGTTCTTCTTGATAGGTGCAGTAAAATATTTTACATCCACCTGAAAAACCACGAACTTAAGCAGATGGGACATTGTTTTAATATCTCATCCAAAGGATGATGTATACTTTGATTATGCTGTATACACTCATACTCCAATGAAGTATGTCAGAACTTTGCCTGACCTCAAGCAGCACAGCACATGTATTCTGAGATATTTTTCTTAGTTATTTTTCTTAATGACAGGAGATATCCTCTGGCAAATAAGTTTTATAAACAACAGCACAAAGTTATACCATATAAGTTGTTCAGAAATCAAAGCAGTGTTCTTTTCTACTGAGGCTGTCACATCAACAACACCCAGCTTTACTGGCAATTGACCAATTACTATGGAAAACAAAATACAGTGGGAACTTTCTGGTCAAACATCGACATTTTTGCTTCTGACTTGTTTCAAAATTCGGAAAACACTGTCTCCAAACAACCTCTTAATTTCTCAGATATGAACAAGTACATAATCACAGAAATGATTCATAATGGTGAATTTGAAAACTCTGCTTCCTTTCATAGAACAAAGGCTCTTAGTTTGTAGCCACAGATAATACCTGGCTTCCTCGAATGCTGAAAATACTTATCTTCACATTACAGTAAGTCCTTCTGGAGGTACCTCACATCATAGATATCTAAACATTTCTTCTGGTATTCACAGCTACAATTTGGACTCTCCAGAACTACCAACACATTTACATGTTTAGCACTAAAAATAAACAATATAAAAAAAATCATCACTGACACTGACAACCACAGTCATTTTCCAGTCTCCATCATGACTTAAATACATATGAACAGATGTTTTTCTTACCCGGGGCAAATATAGATTCGTACAGTCCTGTCTTCATTTTCTCATTCAGAAACATTTGCAGCAAGACAGTTTCTTACTGCCGTGGATTACATGCCTTATGGAATTTGTTTTGCATCTTATTCAATATTACACATAAGAAAGCTACATTGCCACATCAGATATTAAGCCAGTCTAGAGTCTGAGTAACCATGTTGATTCCTCTTCTTCAGTACGTATAGAAAGATCTCCTATGGGATATAAGTGTGTCAAATTTACCCGTAACGATAACAGTAGTTTCATTTAAACAACTGGTCAGTATTGGGCTATAGTTTCATCAACAAAAAGCTTACTTCATATCAACTTTAAGACTATGAAAGCAGTTTACAGGCCCTTAGTTTCCTGTTTACATAGCGTCAATAGCTTACTATGACAATTTTTAATCACAGTGCCTTCAAATCAATAAATATAACTATACAGGCAAATGTGGTATATAAATAAACAAGGGCAAACTATATTGTATTTATTTATTTGCTTTTGTTTATCAAGAAAGTCTGTCTGGGAACTGAAATGCCCATTTGCATGAAGGTCAGGGAGAAAAGTTCCAAAACAAGGATAAAAAATGCATTTTTGACAGTTCTGAAGAAAAATGGTCAACACACATTATTTGTAAAGTATTTCAAAACAAATGATCAACAAACATTATTGACAAGGCATATTAGATTAAGGAAATACATGTTTTCAATATACTGTGAATGAAATCAAAACATAATATATTAATACACTTGTGCAATAGCCATAATGGACAGAGATAGGATTATATACTTCTTGTAGGTCTGGTACAGTTGCATAGTTTATTAGTTGCCAGGTGAATTATACGGCAAATTTGAATCATTGCAGGCTATTGAAAAGCCAGATGTAATTTGAAAGTTTGTTCCATGCCTTGCAGATGACAATAGAGAATAGTGAAGTCACCATAATAATTATTTGATTAATTAGCAACAGTTTAAATTCTGAGGATCTTAGGGTTCTTTGGGTACATACCATTGTAAGAAATTTGAAGGTGAGGGTGTTTTAATTGGATGATTAAGTATTTTGTATGCTGTGAGTAGCTGAGGGAGGGCGATGTGTTGAGGAAGTTCAAGTCAATTGATGGTTTTGAGCATTGTGCAGTGATTGAACGCGTTTAGGAGGCTACAGGCAAATTTGCTAATTTTGTTGTAGGTGCTTTCTAGATTGCGTTTGATAGAAAATTTGACATTTGTGAATATTGTTGAGGCATATAAGAGGGTAGGAAGGAGAAGGGAGGTAGAAGTTATTTTTTAACTATGGTCACTTAGCAGGTGATTTACTCTGCAAAGAGTGCTTAGTTTACAGTGTGTCTTTTTGACTGCAGTGTCAATGTGCAACTCAAACTTTAACTTGTTATCAATGATAACTCCTGGTAATTTTGTGTTGGTGATGTTTTCAATTTTTGTGTTGTTTGAGGAGATAATATTAAGGAGTGGTATTTTGTTTTATGTATTTGAGAAAAACAGGATTTGTTTGGTTTTGTTGAGATTTCAGAACAATTGAGATTGATTTAGCCAGTTTTCTTTAGAGATGAAAGGTTTATGTGTGCTGTTTCTAAGTATTTGGCACTAAAACTAAAATTGTGTTGTCAGCATATTGTATTATGGTGGCAAGTTCTGAGTACTTGTACATGTTATTATTGAAGATATTGTAAAATACTGCCCCAAGTATGGAGCCCTGGGGAACTCCTGTAGTGATTGGAAGGAATCTGTAGTGGGATTCATTCTATTTTAGACTGGCTGCGAATATTTAGGTAGCTGGTAAACCACCAAGCTGAGGGAGTTGTGAGGTTTATAAGATTTAATATTTGGAGGAGTATTTTTTATGAAACCATATAAAAGGCATTTGACAAGTCTAGGAAAAGAGTGGAGACAAAACCACCTGAGTTTTTATTTGATTAATGGTATGTAGAAAATGTAATAGGGCATTTTCTGCATTGTGGTGGGGTTGAAAGACATGTTGGATGGGAGAAAGAAGTTGGCTATCAAGTGGAAAGGCTAGGAGTTGCTGATGTACGCATCTTTCAAGTACTTTGGGGAGGGGAGGAAGGATTGCTCTAGGGTGATAGTTTGACTGTTGAGTTGGTGTGCCACTTTTGTGTAATGGGTCAGCAGCTATCCTGAGGTTTTCGGATGTCAGGTTGTCAGGAGCTGATGCTGTGGGTCTCAGTTTTTTAATTTATTTTCTGATGGCATTTGTCTGGATATTTTTTAGACTGAGATGGAGTGTGGAGCTATGGGGAGTTAGGTGGGCAGGTATAGGTATTATTATTTGAGGCAATTATAGTACTGGATATGAAGTATTTTGGGAGTTTGTCTGCAGTCATTGCTGGTTTCAGATTGGAAAAGTTTGCATTGGGTTTTCTGCCTGGTTTATGAAGGTTGTTTATGTTTTTCCAAAAACTTCTGAGCTTTTTTGTATGTATGGTACTGTTTGCATAGAAGACATTCTTTTTACCGTAACAAACTTGTGTCTTCATGCAGTTTCTGAAACACCAATTATTTCCAGGCATTGACTCTGTCTCTCATGAATTTAGTTTGATAGGTTAGCCATGAGATAGCATTTATTTTCACTCTTTTTTCCTGTCAAATTTGGGCTTGTTGATATAGTACTGTTAAGAAGGAGTTATTCAAGTAACAGGCAGCTTTATCTTGAAGCAGACATTTGAGAAGTTCCCAGTTACATTGTTTAAGTCTGTCATTAAATTTAAATTCATCAAAATTAGTTAAATTTCTCATAGATTTGAAATGTAGGCATTTTGGGGGCTTCTGGTAATCTCTGTTGATGTAGGTGGTGTGGTGATCACTGAGAGAGCCTGTGAGGGTGCAGGCTAGTTTATGTTTTTCGGGGTTGGCTGATAGTATACAGTCTAATATAGATTTTTTGGATACTTTGTTAAATTGGGTTGGTTGTTGATTCAGATGAGTATAAATGACAGAGGTTAATATTATGGGGATTAAAGTTAGTGTTCTTAGAGATCTAGTCACTGAGCAGGATGGTTTCTTGGCTGGAAGTAAAGGATAAATAAGTATATTTTCAGTAGTAGTGGCATTTTTCTTATTGCAGATGCTGTGGGCATTAAGATTATATATTTGTAGGCTGGAGACAGAAACTGGAATTTGTGTATTTTAGAGGATTGCTGAGGAGGGGAGGTTTTATCCTGTTGGTTTGGGTGGGTTGGGTTTTGGGTTTCTTTAGGAAGTGCTAGTGTTGGGCCATGGTTGGGGTATACATCTCTGCTCTCTATTACTTTATTAGGGTGAGTGGTGGAGTTTTTGAAGTTATGCAGAGGTAGTTTTGGTACATTTTTGGAGGGTGGGGTTTTGTATTTGGTGTAGATTTGTAATATATGTTTTTTGAAAAGGATTTTGTCTATGCTGAAGAGGGCTGGCCAGATTAGGCAGTTTTATCTGTGGACATGGCTGAGCTAAGTAGGTTTTTGTGGAGGACTTAGTTTGAGAGACGGTAGGGCATAAGTCATAAGTAATTAAGTAATTAATAAGCTTAGGATGGCTAACATTCCTATTAAGGGAGTAGATGTATATGCATATTGGGAGCTATGAAATAGTTGTAATGAAGAATATAGAACTGGGAGGAAGCAAACTAGAAAGTTCAAAATTGCAAATGCTGTAAATATCGAACATGCCAGACCTCAAACTCACTATTGTGGGGGGCTGAGTCCCCCACACCCCACTAAATATATCTATATATATATATATATATATCTATCTATATATATATATATATATATATATATATATATATGTATGTATATATCAACTCTGAGATCATACTACAGTGAGGAAGGGCAAATATTCTGATTTTCACTGTACTGCAATCTCACAAAAAGCACTTCGAGGTCCGTCATTTTCAATATTTGGAGCATTCACAATTTAAAATTTTCATTGTTATAATATAGACCCTGGGTAGTGATGAGTAAGATGATATATTTTGCCCAATAAATTGAATAATGTGGGGGTGTGTGGGGAGTGTAGATAAGCCACTTATAGCATGGCTGAGCAGAGTGGGGCCAGTCCTTAGAAAAAAAGAGTCAGGTCCTGAGCTATGGTAATGTACAAAAAATATATCTGTTTGTTCAACAGCTGTGTAGTCAAAATCTAATATTAAATATTGTTTTTATCTTTTGGTTGCTTTTAGCTGTCTGGTTACAGGGTTGCTGCTTAGTTTTCGGGAGAAATAGATTAAAATGCAGCATATGTCTTGAGGGTGACCAAAGAGAATAGTTGTGAGGGAAAGCTGCTCAACTAAATACAGGACAACCTACTTCAAGCTACAGAAGAAACAATAGATTTAATGTATTGTTTAACAGGAGGGTAGAATCAGTTGGGTGTGAGAGACACTGCCTCTAATGGATTACCTACTATCTGCTGGACATAAGCCAGTATTCTCTTGCTCTATTGATTCCTCTTCTTGGTTTAAATTTCCTGAGAGGTGGAACAACTGGGATGGACAAATCTTGTCTGAGAGGCAGTTAGGAGATATAGTCAGACTACTAACAGCTAGTTCTCCTTTGCTGAGCAGCTGTATTCTTGGGAGGGGGGCTCTAGATGAGTGCTGTATGAGGTTGAATGTTGAGCGATATGGTTTTAAGCACTTTCTTATTGTGTAAGTTGAGGGTAAGATAGTCTCCTAGGCAAAGGACAAACATAAGGTTTTATTTACCTACATCCACAACCTCAAGGGTAGCACACAGTAGTATACAGAACTGATTGTAAATGGAGAAAATCTGCTGGGTGACAAATTTGGTCCCAGTTTTAGCCTCTCTCAACCCCAGTCAATCCCAAGAAATATCAAACAAATGCCCACCAAATATCACTAGGGAGCAGGTCCTAGATGTGCCCAAAGTATAAAAACGCTGCACCAATAGCCACCAAAAGTAACCCAGGATGGCTCTTTAACAGCCTGAAACATGACTTATCAGGACCACTGGAGTCACAGTTTAACCATAGCCTCCAGACAGACTTTGTGCCACATGAATGCAAATCTTCAACTGCCATCCATCTACACAAGGGTGGTTCATCAATGGACCTTAGGAACTACAGACTCATATGTGTAACTAGTCTCATAAACAAAGCCATGGAGAGAATTATCATGAAAATGGTTAATACAAACAGAAAACCTTCAAACATTGGATCCAGCCCAATATAATTTGCTTTTGTCAAGGGTAAATCATTTGTACTCAACCAGGTGGGCTTCTTTAACAAGGTCACAGTTGCTCATCCCTCTCTAACATAGATGACAAGCAGGCTGGGTATTTCATTTAGATACTTTAATACATAGAAACACATCAGGATGGATAGCAGCATCATATAATATAAACAAACTGATTAACAGACAGACCTTACATACATACATACATGCTTACATCTCAACTGCTAATTGCAAAATGGCAGTCAAGCTCACACGTGCTCAGTATTTATACACTTATGCAAGCCTATGGATAGCTTCTTAAAGGTACATACACACACACATTGATCTACATCCTCCCTCTTAAAATGATTTCCCTTAGTAAAAACATTAGAGTTAGACATAAATTATTATAGACATTAGAAACAAACACAATATTCATGTCCAAGTTGCCGAGTATCTGCTACATGGTCTGAAGATGCTACGAGATCTAGTAACATACCAATCTGGACTGAATTTAGCAATAGCAATAGTCTTTGGTGAACAACTTGTTTCAGGAACTTGTGGATTTGTCACAAGAATGGAATATTCTCTGGAACTTCCTGTGAAACTAGAATGCTGGACAACTCACTCTGAGATAAAGAGTCTTTCTCACAGGCTGTGTGCTGTGGTACAGGCTTGGATATTGGCATCAAATGGTTGTGATTCCACCTAAACTCTGCTCCTTGTGATTCCACAATGTACAATCTCGGCTCTGGAGAAATATTCTTCACAACTCCAGTCCAATCATAACCTTTGGATGTTTCCATCCTCACCACTTCTCCTTCTCATAATGGATTGAATGGTTTGTTGGTCTTATTGTAGCAGGACTTCTGACTTAAACACTATGTCAACAGAGTGGTTTTCACTGACCTGTTGTTCTTGACACATGGAACCAACAATTGACTACTGATTGGTAATGTGGCTCTCGTTTGTCTCAACAGAAGTCTCTGCACAGGTGAACAAAGATGTTTATCACAAGGAATATTTCTGAGATTCAAGAGATTCATGAAAACATCACTATTGTCTCATTTCAACTTCTCTGGTAACTGTCTTGCACTTTGGATTGCATGTTCTGCCAAACCATTTGACTGCGGATACTCAGGGTTACTAATGACATAAGTAAAGTCGCAGTCTTCTGCAAATCTTTTGAACTGTTGGCTTGTAAACTTTGGGTGGACTACCATGGACCGCAAAAATGATGCTTCATCTTAGTAATGACAATACGGGATGCTAGGTTGGGAGGTAGGTCAATATCGAACCAATTTGAATAAGAGTCTGCTAAAACCAAATAATGTTGACCATTCCACTCAAAAATGTCAGTGGCTACTGTCAACCAAGGTAGTTCAGGAATCTGGTTTAGCTGAAGTGGTTCCTTCTGTTGATGTGGCTTAGTACTATTACACACAGAACAAGATAAAAGTACTCTCTCAATGTCTTGTGACATAGAAGTCCAAAATACTAGACTTCTCACCCTTCTTTTGGTAGAGTCGGTACATGGGTGACCATGATGCAAGACAGTAGTGTACTCTTGTTGCAAGGACTTTGGAACA
Organism: Protopterus annectens; assembly: GCF_019279795.1. Lineage (NCBI taxonomy): Eukaryota > Metazoa > Chordata > Ceratodontiformes > Protopteridae > Protopterus > Protopterus annectens. Next base: position 5,149,757 of record NC_056739.1, on the reverse strand, counting down.
ATTACTTTCTGACCTTTCATAATAATGCCATTGTTAGACAAAATCTCATCTCTGTATGGAAAATAGGGTTACACTTCTTGAGGTAAACTAGATTGCTTTGATGGCCGTCCTTGACTGATAAAGTGGGTAAGCCTCTGTAAAACTGGATCTGTGGCTGTTTGATTTCTTAGCTCATCAAGACGTGTGGAAGAAAAATTTCTCACTTCCATGACATCAAAATCAAGGTTCTCATCCTCAGGCTGTTCAGTGGTGTTTCTCGATGATCTGGATATTGTATCAGCAAGATAAGAGGTTTGCCTTTCTTGTAGACAAAAGTGAAATTATACTTCTGATATCTCAGCATCATATGTTGCAGTTTTACTGGAGCTGTATGCATAGGCTTTCTCAAAATAGTAATTAGGGATTGGTTCATAGGTTCATAGGTGTGTACTAGGCTAATGGCCCTGGGGCCTTTACAAGCCTAACCCACAGAACTGCCCTGGCATTTGCCACCCGTCCTTAGTTCCCAGTGCCTCTATCAAGAAGAGCCACTGGAGTGATCTCCGGGGTGAACTTTCTATTTCCCATCCACTCATCGAGATTTCTCTTAAAGAGGGCTAGTGTGGTGCTCTGCTTGACATGTATGGGAAGTCTATTCCAAAGCATGGACAGTCTCTGGGTTATGAATCTGTCCCTCCAGCATGTTCTGTTGCTTGTGGTAATGAGGTTGAGGTCTCTGGAGTATGTGGTGTGGAGGGACTGGGATTTCTTTAGATGTAGCATTTCTAACAGAGCTGGGTAAGACATGGCTTTGTAAGTCAAGCAGAGATCACCTCTTAGTAGATGATATGAGACAGAGAATAGATGGAATTTTTTGAGTCTGTCCATATAGGACATATGTTTAAGGCCTAGGATCCTCTTCATGAGGAACTTTTGTGGCCTCTCCAGTTATTGCAGGTGTCTAGTCAGGTACATGCCAAATAGGGCATTATACTCGATGATTGGTCTAATGAGGGAAGAGTAGAGAGAAATGATGACCTCTTTCTTCCTGGATGCAAAACCCTTGGTAATGAGATGTGCCACATAGAAGAACTTTCTGACCACAGTGGCAGTGTGGTGGTCGAAGGTGAGGTTGCTGTCAACCTGTGTCCCCTTATCTCTTATAACACCTTCGGTGTTTAATGGGCTCCCATTGATGTGGTAATTAGTGGGAACTGAGTTTTTCCAAAAGGGGATGACGATGCAGTTTTTGGCATTAAGCTTAAGGCCATGATTTCAACACCCGTCATTGGTCTGTAGGATGTCTGCATCACTTGGGGAGTTAATAATGGCTCCCAGCTTGCAGTGGTGGTCTGTTTCAATCTGGATAAGTCTACCATAAATATAATCATGGAACTTCAAACATGCACGCACAATTGCCAAAAGCTCTTTCTTGATCTGAGCATACTGCATTTCAGTTTGGGTAAGAGATCTCAATGCATAGGCAACAGGTTGACCCTCTTGTAGAATGACTGCACCTAGACCAAATCTCAAAACATAACATGACATACCTCTCAACCTCTCAGTTCAAGAAATCTGGACAAAGACTTACAAAATGGGGGGGTTCAAAGGGCCAAAAATAGGGACATATTTTAAATATTACTCTTATAAGCTTAAAAAGTTGCTAGAGTAACAGGCTTTGTTTTAACATACATTTTCTGAAGGATCTGAAGTATGAAACTCAAATATATGTCATTATTTGGTGACATCAGTCCTCATCATCCCAGTAATTTATCAGAAAAACACAGATTTTATGAGGAACAGACTAAAACATGAGCCAAAAATCTGGACATACTGCGAAAATCATTACAGTTGAGAGGTATGACATGAAAGGATGCCGGGCTTATGAACATTATAGTATCTGAGAGTTGGTTGGCTGGCAATTCTCTGTTTCAAGACATCAAATGCTCTTTGGTTTTGATCTAACCATGACCAGGATACATCTTTATGTGTTGGCTCTTTAAGCAGTGCTGAAAGTTGGCTTAAGTCTGAACTGAACTTGCTTAATCAGTTAACCATGCCAAGAAAATGTTGCCGGGCTTGAACATTGTATGGAGTTGGCATCTCAAGAATGCTGTTTGCTTGGAAGGGTCTGATCATAGGCCTGAACCAGTAAATAAATGACCAACACAAGTAGCCTGTTGTAGCCTTCAGGACTGAGTTTAAGATTCACTTGATGTGCTCATTCCTCAACTTTTATGAGGGTTCTGCCATGCTCAGCTTCACCATTACCTCCAACTAGTATGATATCTACTGCAATATCACAAGGATACCCAGAAAAAAATTGCTCCATTGAATGTTGAAAGACTTACTTGCAGAATTTATCCCAAATGGCATTCTCAAAAATCTGTACCTGCCAAACAGAGTACTGAAAGTAGTTAGCAAAAATTATTTCTTGTCAAGCTAAATTTGCCAAAATGAACTCTTTGCATCTAAGACAGAAAAAACAGTGGCATTTGGCATCAGAGCTGTGACTTCTTCAACTGTGCACATTGGATGATGAGGTCTTTTAGTGCTTTGTTCAAATCTCATGAATCAGCATATATTCTGATGTCATCTGAGCTTTTCTTATGAGCTACCACCATGGAAGGTATCCATTCAGTAGGAGTAGATGAACTAACTAGGCAAATCACACCTTTCCACACCATTTTATTTAACTCAGCTCTGGCTCTGTCCAGCATGGCTACTGGAACATTTCAAGCTGGCCTGATAACTGGACTGACACCTGGATCTAACTTCATGAAGTACACATCTGAAAGCTTCAAAGGGATTGTCTTTGAAAAGATCAGCATAGTTAGAAAAAATATACTGGGCAAAATTTGAGTAGTGATCTTGTAAGCTAACATGATGGACTTCCTTATTAGTGAAAGCAGTACCATCTTCAAACTGTCTCTGAGCCCGAATAATGACTGGACATGCCTCTTGACCATATAAAATAACAAGTCGTGATTTCTCCCAGCAGAGTAACATAAAAGTACTACTGAGCCTTCAGTCTGAATTTGTTCACCACCATAAGCAACAAGCTTTGCACATGTTGCCAAATCAAGACTTTCACCATGACACACTCTAACAAATGTTTCTGCTTATGTAACATCGAACTTGGTACCCATGTCAACTTTGAGCTCTGTGGGTTTTCTATTTATCCAAACAGTACAAAATACTTCATTCTTTGCCCTTAAACCTACTGTATTGGCTGTTTCATGAACCACTGACACACAATCAACATAAAGTGTAGGGTTGGAATAGGTCTAGTCTGGCAATTGAGGTTAAATGTCATTTTACCACCTGGACTAAATGTCCAGGTATCAATCATTCCAGTGTTGAAAGAAAAAGCTGAAACTTTAAAATGAGAATTATATATTCATTTTGTTTTTTAAGTTTATCAAAATGAATTTTATGGATTTTATGAACAAAAGTGTGTAATAAACTCTTTTTGGTGGATAGCTATAACATTTTATACAATGTTTAATGTTTTATGTTTTAATGAAAGGTTACACCAAGTGTGAAATATGCAATTGGTTCTTTAAATTTTGTATTGGTAATAATTGCTGTGACATAAGCATTTTAATTAATATGGGATTGTATAAAAGGCTTTTGAAGGGAAGGATTATTTTATCTGATGAAGTCTCCTTTGGAGGGACGAAAGTGCTAGTACTTGTTTCTTTGCTGCTGTCTTACACATCAATTAAAACATTTCCTGGAGAGTTCGACTGTATTTTGGCTTTTATCAGTTTGGATTTTTGCTGCCAGATTTTTGGTTCTTAGTATCAAGATAATAACTGGCTTTCAACCGAGATGTGTGTAAGGTAGTAAGTAAATCATTCTATGTTGCTCAACTTATATGCAAGTGAATGGCATGTAGATTCAAGGAAATCATTGTTCCTGTGAAGGGTGAGAAGTACAGAAGAAAAATGCTAGTGCGTGTTTTTCATTTCTAGTATGCTTTCATTGCAGAATGAAGTCTTGAGTGTCCTTCTGTATGTATCTGATGATTTGCCTCCTGTCTAATATTAGTAAGTGCTGACAGGGTTAGAAAAGTATAACGTTTGTTCTGAGTTGAAAGTTCTATCATAGAATTCAGAACTCATGCCTAATATGGAATGTTGTTTGTTTGTCTTTCGGCTTTTCCCGGTAAGGTGTCGCCACAGCAGAACTCCGGTCCACTAATGATTGGCAGTAGATTTTTACGAAATGCCGAGGTGCCAGCTTGACACCCAACCTAAAATGAAGGCATGCCCATTTACGCACACATGTCTTTCGAACACTATCCAACTGCAGGGAGGGCATGCAGACTCCACACAGAAGGCACTCCCAAGCCTAGCCGAGAATCGAACGGGAGAACCTCTTGCTGTGAGGTAACAATACTACCGCCAATATGAAATGTTACAACAGCAAAATACTGCACTGCAGGAACGAAAGACCCTTCTGTAGAAAATGTAAAATATATTCAAACAAACAGCAGCAGGGTCACCACGACAAAAAGCATAAAATAATTTATTTGTAACAGGATAAGCGCTTTCAGAAAACAATTTCCTTCATCAGATCCTACCATTACCTTACATGCATACAACTATATATACTACTTTTAAAATGTCATTAGCCAATCAGCAGAATTCAGATGGCCCATGCAATTTCCTGGTGAATCACAGAACAGCAGATGTTATTTCCTGATATATCATAACACATTCTCAATACAAATAAAAATATGCATATTCCCTGATGTAACATCAGAGTAATCATGCTCCAGCTTCCTAGATTTCTGTTGTTGAAGATTCGTGTCATAAAGAGCTATTTTTTGAAAAAGTGCTTTGAGCTAGATAAAGACTCTTCATTAGAATAATCGTTTAGCAGATGAGATGGTAGTGACCCAATCTTAGTAATAAGTTCCTTTTCATATGGCAGAAAGAACTCAATTAAGAGTTCCATATACTTATAATTGCAGTAACACTAGGGGTGGAGATTTGCAAAATGATACTGAGGTAAGGGAAACATATTGGATAGCAGAACTATGTGCACATGTTCTGTCAGGTTTAAATGCTTTTATTCCTTTAAAACCTGTGCCAAAAGCTCGAAGACTGTGATCTGGTTATGTTAAACCCATTTATGAAGTTTTACACAATTTTTATGTGTTATGGTTATGTCCTTTATATGTTTTTATATTTTATATATATTTCAGCATGAGTTTTCACATATGCATATTTTTATTTTTACTTGCATTGAGAATGGGTTATGATGTATCAGGAAATTACATCTGCTGTTTTGTAATTCACCAGGAAATTGCATGGGCCATTTGAGTTCTGCTGATTGGCTTATGACATTTTAAAAGTAGTATATATAGTTGTATGCATGTCAGTTAATGGTAGGATCTGATGAAGGAAATTATTTTCTGAAAGCGCTTATCCTGTTACTAATAAATTATTTTATACTTTTTGTCATGGTGACCCTGCTGCTGTTGGTTTGGGTATAATATGGAATGTTATAAATAAGTAGTCAGGAGATCTGAGCAAAATTAATGCTGTAGTGTTCATTCCTAACTGGTCAGTGGCTGTTTATGATTGTTACAATAATGTCACTTTTAATGAAAAAAAGAATAAAACATGTTTTTTTTTTTTTAGTTTGAGGGGACAAGGTCTTAATTTCTTATTCTCCCATGTGCGTGTCTTTCTGTGCCATAAAGGAGATTGTTATTCCATGCTGGACTGTCTTCTGTGAAAGTTATTTGGTGTGTTAACAGTTTGGTTTCACGATACTCAGAGTTCTCAACCATTTGTTTGTTGCTGCCCTAAAAATTGCCACGGGGCACTAAACGGTTTCTCCAGGTTTTCTGCCAGGCTAATTTCTGGTGTAACGATACACAATTTCAAAATCTCAGCAGTTTAGACTCTCTACAGGTAAGCTTTGCTAAAACTTTCTTAACTAGTTATGATTAATTGTGAGAAGGTAAATTGCATAAATCAAGGAAAATGGTTGTCTGTGTGATCACTTAATGCTAAAAGCTTTAGGTATAATTATGTGTTAGTGGGGTCTAGGCAGTTTTTACCAGGGGCAGCATATCCTTTTCACAGGGACTGAGTTTCTCTTTCAGAAGGACAGAGTATTCTTCTCAGGACTGAGAGCAAATTCTAATCAAATATAAAGAAAAGGAACCAAGAAGATTCCTTCACTTTGATTGTGAGGGAACCTATTTAAAGTCACAGATCTATCCCTTTGGTGTGAGAGTGGGGTTTTATACTGGGTGCCTTTACAAGTGGTTTAAGACAGCTGGAGTATGGGACTACAGCTTGGCAAATGTTTAATTAGTATGGTAGAGACAGCTGTAATTATTTGATAAAATGGTCTGAGCTCACAAGAAATTGTAGCACTTACAGCTTCTGGAAAAATATACTTTTTATAAGAAAATTTTAGAAAATCTGAAAAATAAACTAAAACAGGATAATAATAAGGTCTAGCCTCTTGCTGGTCAGCTTTTAGTAACAGTTGAGAAGAATTTAAAAATAAGGAAAAGGAATCTGTAGTGAACAGATTAAAATATAATTCAGCGAGGTTAAAGTCACAGATGCAGGAGGCTAAAATAATAATGAATACATTACAAAAATGTGCAGATGAAAAATCCTAGTCCTGGAGTATGTATCCATTAAGACAGAGAAATGATCACACCTGCAGCCAGAATCATGTGATGATGACTGGCCTCCATTATCTTCTGCACCCCTCTACCTTATGACCCACACACCCCTCTACCTTATGACCCAGCAGTCTTTCAAGAAGCTGACAGTTCTTCTTCCTGAGAGGTCAGGTCAAGTAGATTTTTACAGAACCGACTACCAGCTCCCCAGATATAGCCCAAGTTACTTCCAATACTTTCAGTCTCCACTCTGGGATGAGTTATAACTCTAATATCCATCAACAACTTCATTCAGTTATATGCTCATGCCAAATGTCAATGCATATAGCAAATAAAGCAAACAATTGTATCACAAACATACATATGGGGAAAATTAAAGAGATTTTCTAATAAAACCAGGTAATCAAAAAATAGTAATTCAGGTAAAATTAAGCACATTATTATTCACATTCCAGTTATTATTGGTGAGGAAGAACATCAGTGGACATCCCCTGCAGGACAACTAGGAGGAGAAGAGACAGATTCTGATGCTTTTACTTATTCTGATATACTTCCTATACAAAGGCATTCCTTATGAGAAATACCAAACCCTGCAGTAGATAGAGATAGTGAGGCTAAACCTGCTACGAGAGAAGTATGAGCGTTGACTGCAGTGGGTTTCAAACCATTGTAGAGTCTCTCTTTCCATTTCAAACATACTCATAAAAATATGTAAAAGTCTTGGAAGGTTAACTATAATTTCAAAACCCTCTTATCAAAGACCTGAAAGCTGCATTAAAAGACTCCACCCTTTCTGATAGTTTTAGGAGAATATGGGAAAAAAGGGGCTGTGGATGGATGAATGGATGGATGGATGGATGGATGGATGGATGGATGGATGGGACAAATCTAACATAGGTGAAAACATTTGGAAATGTACAGACAATGGATTTCTACCTGCTAGAAAAAAAGCTTTTAAAATACATTACCACAACATATCCCCTGCCCCTAATCAGGCAAGAATAAAAGCTATTGTATAAAGAGAGAATTAATCTATTTTCTGCATATTTGCATCAAATGGTAGATGCATTTAAAGCCTTCTCTAGACATTCAGAGCTACTGCAGGTGCGGCAGCAAGCAGGTTATCAGTATCTTTTGTAAAGTGTTTGCTAGCACCTATACAATAACGGATTAAAAAGGTTTGTTTGAAATGGCCAAGCTTAGGCATCTATGAAATTGTAAATCAGGTACAATTTATGTAGCAGACACTATACAAGTAAGAAAAGTAACAAAAGAAAAAGTTAGTAGGTATTCAGCTCCAGCTGTTCAATACTGATTTCAGAGTGTGGGGCCAGGAAAGAAGAAATTGTGGGGAAGAGAGGGACCAGTTTTCTCAGCACCCCACAGAAAGTATCAGCAAAATTATGATTGCCCTGACTTATAACAGTCACCATAAGGTGCACCCCATTTAAATATTTTTTTTTTAATTGTGATCAAACAGGGCATTGGCAAAATAAAGGTTCATTAGCTGAACAGTAAGCAAATTCACCAAATGCTCAAATACCACAACAACCTGAAAGAAACCCTCCTGTATGGAACACTGCCTGGCAGCCACTAGTGAAGCAGCAAACTCATTAGGACAGCCATAAGCAGGAACCATAGTTATTTCCCTTGTCACTGGTTGACCAAGATGGTCATTTTTTGTCAATGTTCAGTGCAAAGTACATCATAGGTTAGTACTAGTCTAACTGCCTTTGGTGGACATTTTAAGCCTAGCCAATTACTCTATGTGAGAATCAAACCCTACACCTTGTGTTTGTAAGGTAAACACTTTAACCATTATGCTAACCTCCCTTCAGTCTTGTTTATTGTAGAAACAGGAACTATTAGATCTATGATTACTTCAGCAAATGCCAAATGCCTTCCACTTTATAAACATGTAATTTGGGGTGTAGGTATATATGGAGTTCATTTAGATTAACCAGAAACTAAACCTGTCCCTATTCAGATAGGCCCACTAAAACATGAGCATGATTCTATTGTAAGAATTTCATCTCCTTTAAATCATTTAGGTAGAGATTTACTATGTAAACTTAGGTCTACTGTTTATTGCACACCTGATGGTGTATTTTCAGATATTCCTAATTAAACTGTATATTCAGATACTATCTGTTCAAAGGAAGGATCCCTTTTTGCTTTCGTAACAGCAGAACAGAAAGTAAATAGTGCTGGCATGGAGGAATTAAATGTTCTCCCTCTTCAGCTCTGGACTACCCATGACAATGAGATGGTGCTCATAAAAGATGCAGAACCTGTCTACATAACACAAAAACCTTGTGAGCACCCGTTTGTCCTAATTTGCGGTCGCTGTAATACTCCTGTTTTACCTGCTAAGAAAACTGGAAAAAGTACATACAGGTTTGTGAAAGATTTACTTTCAGTGAATGTGGTAGTGGTGCCAAAATGATTCCAGATGAACCTCTGAATTTTGTCCATTCAGATGCTACTACCTTCTCAGTGGTAGAAAGTTTATCTACCTTTTTTTCTATCCCTATACATCCATATAGTCAATATGTGTTTGTATTTACTTATAAAGGGCAGCAGTACACTTAGGAATTACAACAAGAGTATGTAGAATCTCCCACCCTTTTTTCTAGAGAAATGAAGAAACAGTTAAACAAGATTACATTTTTTGTGCATCTACTTTGAGTCAACATGTAGATGGTTTTCTTTTAGCTTCAAGAACTGTACATGATTGTAAACATGACAATATTTTTGTTTTGACTCAGCAGAATTTTTAAGATTTAAGGTTAATAAAAACAAATTGCAGTTGTGGAAATCTCAGGTTCAATAATACATCTTATTTCAATGGGCACTAAACAGATTTTGCCTTCAACTATAGCTGTGATCCAAACTGTACCACAACCTACTACGTGGAACCAGCTGCAAGCTTTTCTAGGTTTAATAGGTTACTCTCAGTGATGGATTTCTAACTATGCAAAAGTGGTAAAACATTTGTTAGAATTGTTAAATAAAGATAGCCCAAACCTTTTGCCTGGTAGGATTATCATGAACATGCTTTTGTACAATTGAAAACATTGCTTTTAATTCCTCCTGCACTTGGGTTACCAGACTATTCTAGGAGATTTGTTTCTGTTTTATAGTGAACGAAATAAAGAAGTGTTTGGATTGTTAGCACAATGTAGAAGTGATAGTTTTAGGGTCTATGACAATGGATCGAATGCACTAAATATTGAACAGACAGAAAATCGAAAACACTGGTAATAGAAACCTGTTTTATGAGCTCATGGTACAGTGAAAATCAGGAAATTTGTCCTTTCCTCACTGTGGTGCAGTCCTGGAGTTAGTATATATATTTAGCAGGGGTGTGGGGGGTGCAGCCCCCCACAAAACAGGTTTCTATCACCTGTGTTTTCAATTTTCTGGCCGTTCGATATTTAGTACATTCGATCCGTTGTCATAGACCCATAGTTTTAGACATTTTACTTATTTTAGTGTAAATCTTGATCGTGTAGCTACAGCCCTCCACCACTCCCCAGGGTGGTGGCCATAATGGTGCACATAGTAGACAAGGCAGCTGTACTAACTCTTGGGCACGAAACTTACGTGGCAGTTCCAGTCTGTAGAAGCTCTGTTACTGAAGACTAACATGCAATATTTATCTACAGTACAATTGTCTAAATATGAATTGTCTTTACTTAATAACTCTTCTTCACAGACTGTTCTTTATGCACCATTGAGCCCTGCTTCATTAATCCCTGCAGCAAATGAAGGAGAAACCCACAATTGTGTAGCTGTTGCTAACACTGTGGTTCCTCCTAAAGTAGACTTGAAAGACTTTGCTTTGCAGAATCCAGATCTGATTCTTTTTGTAGATGGCTCCTGTGTTCAAAGACTTGATGGTGGACTCATGGCAGCCTTTTCTCTTTGCATGCAAGACAACATTTTATTAACTGGACAACTATTGGAAATGTTTCTGCTGAAGTAGCTAAACTTGTAGCTGTAACTGAAACGTAAAATTGGAAAGGATCAGTTAATAACAATTTTCACTAACTTTTGTTATGCGTATGGCATTGTTCATGATTTTGTCACTCTTTGGAAAGAAATGACTTATTTAACATCAGTTATTAAAAATGCAGTTTTTGTTAATGAATTGTTAGATGCGTTGTTATTACCAAGGGAGAATGCTGTAGTGAAATGCTGCACATAAATTCAATGAATCGTTTGCCACCAAAGGTAACAGACTTGTATATATGGCCCCAAGGCAGGCTGCATCATCTTATCCTTTTCAGGCTATATTTCTGAAACACTTAAATGAAATGAACAACTTTTCTTTACAGGAGTTATTATCTTTTCAAGATCAGGCAGATGACTTTGAAGGAGGCAGATACATTTTCAGTGCAGTTGATCTCCGAACATTTTGTGTCACCATATAGACAGTCAGTTAGTAGCCCCACTACATTTGCTAAATAAAATGATAAAAACCTAGCACCTACTTTTTCATTTGGGCAGAAATGCATTAATTAACAAATTTCCATTGATTGGTACGGCCCTCACCTTCAGAAGTCACTCGACATTTTGTAAATACTTGTGTAATTTGGTTAGAACATACTGTATGTAAATCAACTGCACCTGTTAAATCATTTAAAAATCACTAAGTCCCTTCTGTTCCCTTCAGTGGGACTTTATTGAACTTCCTCAATTGCAGCACTTTAGATACCCTTTAGTGACAGTCAATATTTTTTTTTTTGGGTGGGTAAAAGCATATCTACAGTATGTTACTACAAAACAAACTGTAGAACTACTATAAAAACAAAAAATAGCCAAGGCTAGAAGGTACAAAAAAATAATTTAATGTGACAGTAAGCACTTTCGTGGGCACACATACACCCACTTCTTCAGACTGTTTAACAAAACTAATACACCACATTTAAATAGCTAACAAAATAAGCACATGACGGTCAGATGTTTAAAAAGGTTCAATGGGACTTAGAAAACAATCAAACAGCATATAATTAAAATACAGCTTATAAAATGTTTAACTATAGGTTTATCTGTATTTAAATATTTTATAAGCTGTATTTTAATGTTTCCTACAGACTTTTGAGAAACAATCACTGCCTGGCATATCCAAAAATGAAAAATATCAGAATGACCCAATCTGGGGATTTAAACTTTGCTTGTGACATAAATAGGAAAGGTATGTGTCTCAGTGAATTCTGCTTTTCTGGAGCATGTGAAGTATAGCTCTTTCCTAACACTATCCAAGAGAAATTTGGACCAGTGCATGGGGATATGAAATACACCCCATGTCTAGCAAATATGTCTCAAATGGAAAGAGGGAACCTGCAAATCTTGAACTAGCATACATATAGCCCTTAAACAACCTCTAAGTCACGTAAACTTGCTGGAGACATTTGGTGCGCTTGGCTAGACTTAGCTGCACATTTAAATGAATGAAGGAATAGAAAGCCAAACTATGATCCTCACTAAATGCTGGAAATACATTCCTAGTACTCCACTTCTGCATTGCTGATCAGATATACCGCCTAACAATTTGTGCCATCCTTTTCATCCACCCAAACTATGGTTTAAAAAATGTTTGGAAGATAAATGCATTTTTCTTTCTAGTGACTCAGATGTTAATATATGCTTTCCCTGCACCTAGTCAAGCAAAGCATGGCAATGTCATTCTATATTTATTATCTCAGTCTTGACCAAGACAGCAATTACTCTTCCATCATGGCCTTTGCCGCTACAAAAGCCCTTATTGACATATTACAAAGGTATCCTCATCTCAAAACACATAATTAATTAGGATGGTAGTTGAGATTTTAATTCCAAAGAGCAGTTCCATTTCTGTTCATGTCTTCAACATAGGTTCATAGGTTTATAGGTAGCTACTAGGCTATCGGCCCTAGGGCCTATACAAGCCTAGCCAAAAAAGTACCCTGGCTTTCGCCACCCAAGAAAATTATTTTCCTGTGCCCTTGTCGAGCAGAGCCACAGAGGTGATCCCCAGGGTGAATTTCCTATTTCCCATCCAGTCATCAAGATTTTTCTTGAAGAGTGCTAATAAGGAGCTTTGTTTGATATAGATAGGTAGTTTGTTCCAGAGTATGGGAAGTCTCTAGGACGGGAATCTATCCCTCCAGCATGTTCTGTTTATTGTGGTGACAAGGTTTAGGTCTGTAGAGCATGTAGCTTGGAGGGATTGGGATTTCCTTAAGTGGAGCATGTCCAACAGCTCTGGGTTTGACATAGCTTTGTATGTTAGGCAGAGATCATCTCTGAGTAGGTGATATGTGACGGTGTAAAGCTGGAGTTTTTTGAGACGGTCTGCATAGGGCATCTGTTTGAGGCCAGTAATCCTTTTTGTGAGGTATTTCTGCAGCCTTTCCAGTTGTTGTAGATGTCTTGTGAGGTTCATACCAAAAGAGGCATTGTACTCTATAATGGGTCTAATGAGTGACAAGTAGAGGGGAACAATGACCTCTTTTTTCCTGGATGAGAAACCTTTTGTGATGAGGTGTGCCATGTAGAAGGATTTCCTGACTACTGTGGTGATGTGATTATCAAAGGAGAGACTACTGTCCACCTGTGTCCCAAGGTCTCTTATCACACTTTCGGTGTTAAGTAGACTACCACCCTTGTGGTAGCCCATGGGTACAGAGTTTTTACCAAAGGGGATGACAATGCACTTTTTGGCATTAAGCTTGAGGCCATGGCTTTGACACCAGGCATCTGTTTCAGTGAGACCCTTTTGTAGGATGTCCACATCATTAGGAGTTTCAATTATGGCTCCTAGTTTGCAGTAATCTGCAAACTTCATTAGCCAAAGACTTTCTGTGTTAGCAAATTAATTCCAGCAAACCTTGGATCCTGGTAAAAAGATTTATTGTAGAGTAAAACGAAACAATAAAAACTGGACCATCAAAGAGAATTCTCCACAGTAGTACTAAGCGCTTTCTCCCACAGTGTTTACGGGCACTCTGAAGATGCCCGTTAAGAAATCCAAGGATCCAAGGTTTGCTGGAATTAATTTGCTTACTAGTGTTGGATTTTTGGATTGCTTCAACGACTTTCTGTGTTAGCCTGTACTTCAGAAAAGTAGATACCAAACAAGAGAGGACCCAGGACTGAACCCTGTGGTACTCCACTTGCCACTGGTCTGAAGTCGGATTTGGAGTCTGCTACTTTCACAGTGTGAATCTGTCAGTGAGCCAGTTGGCAAGCCATCTTGTGACATAGGGATTTATACCTAGTTTAGTGAGTTTATCTATAATTCTAGAGTGGGGGATGGTGTCAAAAGCCTTGGTGAGAGCTAGATAGGCTGTGTGAACCACCTTACCCTTGTCTACGGCTTTGGTGACTGCTTCACAGAAGCCAATCAGGTTTAAGAGACATGATCTGCCTTTTACAAACCAAACTGGGTGGGGTCCAGAGTTTGGAGATTACCAATGTCTTTGTTTATAAGTTCCATGATGATACGTTCCATGGCCTTACAGACCAAGCTCGTTAGGCTAATAGGGTGGTAGTTCCCATGATCCATCATAGCTCCCCCTTTGTGGAGTGGGATAACCATCACTGTGCACCATTCAATGGGCACAAAGCATGAGGTGAGGCTATGATTAAACATGGTGCTTAGGTGGAGTGCCAGTTCATTCTGTAGTTCATGTAGAACGCAGCCTGGGATGTTGTCGGGTCCCATGGGATGCTGTGTTCTTGGCTTTGGAGAGTGTGGTTTTTACCTGTGAAGCTGTGATTATAGGAACTTTGCATTCTTCTAGTATAGAGATGGGCCCTTTAGGTGGTAAGGGGGGTAAAGTTAGCACTGAACCTATCTGCCAGGATGCTGGCAATATCAGTTGGTTCTGTATATTTAGTGCCATTGTGCTGTAACTCAGAGCAGATCTGAGTGTTGCCATTGAGATTCTTGACATAGCTATAGAACAGTTTGTGGTTGTCTTTAGAATAGTGGCGATTTTGTTTTCATAACTAGCTTTGGAGGATTTTATGAGGAATCTCAGCTTCTTACTGAGGCTGACCAAGGAGCTCTTCCAGTCATGGGATTTTACTCTTTTTTGCAACAGTTTCTTTCTCCTGTTGTAGAGTTTGTTTATGGCAGGGGACCACCAGATTGGCTTCCTTTTTCTAGAAGATAGCATCTTGGCTCTGTTAGGGATAGCACGATCCATGCACTGGTGTAAGTGCTTATAAAGTGCATTTGTGCAGGATTCAGCAGTCGTACCTCTATTGTCCATCTGCATGAGTATTGTGAAGTTTGCCACTTCTGTCTTAAGAAGCGTGTTGTTGGCTTTGGAGAAATTTTTTACGGTGGTTTCCCTAATGGGGGTGGGGTGGGGGTGGGATGTGGATGTCTAGGCTGATTAGCTTATGGTCGGATCTGACTAAAAAGGAATTGACCTCTGGTGTGGAACACCGGTCAACCATGTTGGTAATGACCAGGTATAGGATATTTCTGCCCTTGGTGGGGGTGTGGATTGAGCAAAAGAGTTGGTACATGAGTAGTTTTCCCAGTTAATGTTGGGGTAGTTGAAATCACCCATTATTAGGGTGTTGGGTTGTACCCTAATATTTTCCAGTGTATCAAGAAATGAAGAGAGGGAATCTTGGGGCATAGTGGGGGATCTGTAGCAAGTTACAAGTTGGATTGTGGTCTTGCCCAGAGTTAGTTGCACTCGGATAATCTCGGATGCATTATGCTGAGCAGCTAGCCTGGAGGTGTGGATATCCTTAATTAATATGGACACGCCCCTACCTTTAGTGTTTCAGTCCAGGTTAGGTGGCCAAAAGGTGTGGTATGAATTATAGCCTGGTAATACAGGGGTGCTCTCTGGAGCCTTGAACCAGGTCTCTGTCACTGCACAGATATCGATGCACTCCCTTTTAAGGAGTGCCTCGAGTGAATGCATTTTGAGGTTTTGACTTCTAGCATTGAGTAGCATTACCCGCAGATTTTGCTTGCTTGTACCTGTTACGGTGGTGAATTTGTCATTTTAACCTTGCCTAAAAAGGCACTATAGGGGTGGCAAGAGCCTTAGACAGTATCAGGAATCCCAAGGGCGACAGGTGCAGGCCATCTCAGGCAAAGCATTGTGGTCTGTCGATCATGGCATCCTAACATATTAAAGGAAGTCTGGACAAAAGGAAAAAAAAAACTTACCTACAAAAGTGGTCTGCTTCATAAGGCTAGAGTGAATGCATTTTGAGGTTTAGACTTCTAGCATTGAGTAAGATTACCCGTAGATTTTGCTTGCTTGTACCTGTTACGGTGGTGAATTTGTCATTTGAACCTTGCCTAAAAAAGGCACTATAGGGGTGGCAAGAGCCTTAGACAGTACCTGGAATCCCAAGGGCAACAGGTGCAGGCCATCTCTGGCAAAGCATTGTGGTCTGTTGATCATGTCATCCCAAAATATTAAAGAAAGTCTGGACAAAAGAAAAACAAAACTTACCTACAAAAGTGGTCTGCTTCATAAGGCTAGACCTTTTAATTATCCTGTACTGAGGCTCTTAAGACTATTCAGTCCATAATTTAAATTAAGCTTGGCTTATTCATCAATTGGCATTCAGGTCTGTACTTTGGTACCACCCTATCATATGAACCCTCTGAGAAGGCCTTAGAAAAGTTTCTTCACTTAAGACTGACATTAAGACTTAATTCTCTGCTTGAGATTTGAACTTTATGTTTGACAAATTAACGTTATCTCCCTTTGAACACATAAGTTTGGAGGATATAATGGAACATTTGTTTTTTTCTAGATGTTGCCTCACATACAAGGATTTCTGGAAACAATCCATTATATGTAAGCTACCTTATGCAATCTTTTGTTGTGAAATAATTTAACTGAAGACCTATCCAACCTTCATGCCGAAGGTTTTGCCAGCAGTGACTTTGAGTTTAATTCAGCTGTCCAACCAATGATGTTTCAAAGAAAGTATTAAAATGAAGGAGGAAGATCTCTTTTATATGCTAGATGTGCATAGATAGCTAACTTCTTATTTCAGGCACATTCAGAATTTAAAAACTATTTTAACTGATAAGCAGAATATTTTACACCTTTTTCCTAACCTCTGTTGAGGATATTTGTTATTATTTATTATTACTGGCAAAAGCAACTCACAAAATATAGACATTCATTATTTTATTCACTAGCTGAATATGTAGCTGCTTTCCACTTTAGGGAAATCACAGTAAAAAAAAAAAACTAAAACCTTGCTTAACAATCTGAAACAATCCTCCCCCAAACTCTTCAAAATTCACCTGTCTTTTCTTGAAAAAATGCCAATTAAATTGTCAAGTTATTCACTTTTTCTTCAACCTATCCCTTACTTCTAGCACCCTATCCACTAGTCTAAAACATTTAATTGTAACACCCCTTCCAAAGGTATCTTCTCCCAAAGCTCATAAAGACTTTTGCTCTATTTCCACTCTATGTCCTCTTACAAATATATCCGAAAAGCTTCTGTGTATGCATCTACTCTACATAAACAATTATGACCTCTGCTCAGACAAGCAACATGGCATCTGTAATGCATTTTTCACCACTACAGCTCTTCTGACAGCAGCTAATTCTACTTATTGCAACTTGAATAATAGTCTCATTATTGTGGGTATTTTTGTAGACAAGACTAGAGCCTTTGAAACAATGGCCAACAAGCTTCTCCTAAGCAAACTTCACAATTTTAATTTTGGATCCAACACCATAAAATGGTTCCAAGCTACTTGCACGATAAGATTTTTCAGGTCCCTTCAAACAGTCAAGTATCTGCTCCTGGCACTCTTAGCACGGGGATCTCCTAACGTTCAGAATTAGGCCTCCTGGTATTCTCCTTTCCATGAACGACCTTCCCAATAATCTCCCATCCTTAAACCTAGTACTATATGTTGATGACATTCTCCTACTACAAGGCAATGGAAGTCTAAAAACCCTAAAAGCACAGATACAGCAATCCTTTAACAAACTCTGTCATTGGGCAAAATCCAATAAACTATTAATAAACAATAAAAAAAACTGTGATATGCTATTCTCTTTCCTACAAAAACTTCACTATCTGCCCACATTTACTTTAGCACGACTACAAAGCAAAGTCATACCAAAAGTTACAGAATATAAATACTTAGGAATTACCTTAGCCCACTCTTTTATCTTCTCTACACATACAGATACCATTACGCAAAAAGTAAACTCACAACAGAAACTCTGCTATAACATCTCCCTCCTACTTATACCTGCTGCTAGAATGGCCTCAGCTAAAAATGCTGTCATTGCAAACCAAAAATATGCCCCTCCATTTCTATCCTTCAGCCCTTCCTACAATACAAAATGCTTTCAGACCACAGTAAACAAAAACTGTAGATTTGCCTTATTGGGAAGCAACTATACTCATCACTGCCTTCTGTTTCAGAAAGTAGTGGCTCCCAATAATTGAAAGAGAAACTTTTTATTACTAAACTCAATAATATCTAAAATACTAAGAGAAAGTTATTGCCCATTTCTATATAAAAAAAAAAAAAAAAAAAAAGAACTCCTTCCCACCAGAGAACCAAACTACTTGCATACAAACTCTGAACCAAATCACATCTTCCTGCATAGACCATCTTTCAAAACAACATTCATTGAAAGGGCCTTTTCAAGAATCAGATCTGCCATGTGGGACATTTTTCCCTTTGAGCTTAGCAGCAAAAAAAAAAACCTTTTAGAATTCAAAACAACCCTGTCTGAACAGCTTTTTAGTGACTCAGCTTGTAGAAGTTTTATTGGCAATGGCTAAAATTGCTACTATTGTCTTAATCAAGAGTCAGTGCTCAGTGGCAAAATATTAATTATAATTGTTTTAACAATCTGTTGTCTTGTTCTTTTTAAATTAACTGTCTTTATGAATATATTGTAAAACAATATTTCTTTGTATATAATTCAAATTGGGCCTGAGCCATTGCTGAAGAGGGCCTTCAGACCAGCCCTACCTACACAGTTAACAAATAAAAATAAATAAAATAAAATTGTTCCATTCAAGAAACAAAAATAAACTGCATTTCATTAACATTTGCATTAATTTTACATTTATATATTTTCTCTGGGATGCATGGATTTAAGCAAAGCAGCTTAAGTCATAATTACATCACGCGGCCGTAAAATAAAAAAAAAACAAACTTTAAAACACTAATTAAGTGGGGGGCTTCACCCCCCCTCACCTCCCACATCCCCTTAACTAAATATACCAACTCCGAGATCACTCTATATTGAAGAAAAGGTCCCGATAACAGCCAACTGAATTTTTTCCCAAAGAAAAATTTCGAGGACATGGCCATTCGTGGTTTACAGCATTCACTGTATATGTGTCGATTACTATGTGTTCAAAGAAGAGATTCTTTGATCAAATCACATAATATAGACCCCATAGTTGTGCAATCTCAAATTATATTAGGAGAAGTAATGTTTAATAGTTATCAAGTGGTTGAACGATTTTCTATAAAATAAAAGCTACAGAAGTATTTTTCTGGGAAGTATTTTTGTTTGTTCCATACAAAGATTATCCTTCAAATTATACCCTTTTGATGGAGCAAACTTCATTTGACATTGTTCAGGAGAAATACACTGTGTCTTGGACAAAGAAATTTGAAATAATTTATTTTTCTAGGAAATATGCAGGCTCCTTTTATATACAGATTGCCTCCTCAGAGTATCACATTTCTATATTTGTGATGAAGTCATAGAACTATTTTCGAAATATGATTGTGCTGCATTTTTGAATATTGAAGTATTTTAACTCCTTTCACAAAAAAACAAACAAAAAAAAAAAACAAAAAAAAAAAACTGTTCCAGGGTAAGAATGTCTCCAGCTAATTGTCTGGGGCAAAATATTGAGAAAATATTGTCTGTTAACCTTCAAGTGACATCAGCAAGGCTGATACAGAATAAATTCTGATGTGCCAGAGGCACAACAAATTATGCCTTTTATCATACTGTGTAGCAGGACTGGATATAATTGGTTACATTGTAGCTAGATGTTTGGATTTAAATGAAGAGAAACTCTGGGTAATAGAATTGTAATATTTTAGAACAAGCTGGCAAAGTAGGGTTTAAAAAGTTTTTCATAGCATTCAATTCATTATTTCAATGTTTTACTGTAAATTTCGTACACATGGAACACAACTGACAATATAAATCATGTTTACTCCCCACATGCAGTAAACAGGTTCATTTGGTATGGTGACGTCATGACATTGCTGTTGCACATACTAGTTTCAATTTACTTTACACAAATAGTCAGTCTTCAGGATCATAAATATGCATATGTTGTCCCAGTCATTAAGCAATTTTGGAATTAAATGCATATATATTTTGGAGATTTGTTTTTTCTATTTCCCATTGTCTTCTCTTCTAATATAAAGTAGCCATATTGTGATGCTGCTGTGTTATATTTCTCTGTCTGGCATTGTATGTACTGGCCACCATTGTATTCCAGATTCTTTCTGCATTTATGTACAGTGCTGCATCATTTTAATGACTGTCTTTTGTCAATCAACAGTTTCTATCATTTTTATTTTAATGTTAGAGATGTTTGTATTCTTTTACAAAAAGGAAGTAATGGAGTTACTGAACTGTTTATTCGTATCCTGTATTGTCATAACATTTCATCTTTTCAAGTATTTGTTGTATTTTCAGTATCCAGAGTAACAAAGAGCACATGTGTTTTTGCATGGGGGCTCGGACCAGCTTTTGCATCATAATTTAAATGTTGAAGGTTCTATGCCAAAGATCAGAAGGGGCCGCTTTTCTTCATGGTTATGCGGCATGGTCATATATACTGTAAAAAATACAATGATTGGATATTTTACCCTACAGATTTAGTTTGTTGAGTGCAAGATAGTTTCAGCAAAGTAGCTAGAAATAGGATAGTAGAATACTGAAAATATAAGGTGTTCTGTGGGAGATTACTAAGAAATGCCACACAAATTAAATAACATTGGTGATGCCAGAAGTTATATAAAATATGTCCTTCCCCCAACTCTGCAAGCATAACTTAAAGGTTAACATGCAGTAATACCTTAGACAATTGCAAATGTTCCAGTGATCTGCATGCAGTGTGCCTTGTTGTGCTCCTTGAATAATACAGGCGTCCTAATTAGTGTGGTTCAAAGTGCCAACATATATAATACAAAACAATAGCCCACTATCCATAGTTAATACATGAGTGGAGTTGCCTTATTTATTTTGCAACAGAACATTTTATTTTAAGTAGTTTTACAGTATGTAATGTCCCTATTTGCTTAACCAAGTTAAGCTAATATTATTTCAGCTGCTTTATGTTTTGTACACACCTTTTTTATTTAACTTACTCATAGATTTCATGATACACTTTTGACGGGAACAAATTTTACTCACATACCCACCTAAGAATGAACTCACTTACTGTCCTTGGGCTTTACTAGACTATTATTATAAGACAGTAGGGGTTCTCTATCATATTCAAATTGCACAGCACGATTGCTTTTAATGACTTGGGCTATTTGGTGATATATCAGCTAAATCCCTGAATTGAAAGGGCTTCCAGCAAATGAAACAGTTCAGAAATGTCACCACGTTCACAACTGACAACTGGTGGGAATACATAACTTAGAGTCTTTCTACGTTTTGCCTCTGTGCTCACATGCAGAATGCCAAGGTGCATATATGCACATATCACTTTATTTTAATTGGTTAGCTGATTCAGTCATGCTGAAATTTCCCCTCACTCATTTTCATTCATTTCTTGCTTCACATGTCATTCCACCTGCTTGTATATGTAAACATTGTATTATGGTTGTACTGTACATTGTGTACAAACACTGTCGTTACTGCTAATTCTAATCTTATTCTGTTTTAGTCCTTCACTGCCATTGTCTTCCTGCCCAAAGACTACATGAGATCAAATCAAACTACATCTGTAGACCACCTCATAGTCCTTTCATTCAGGCACTTTGAATTCCTTTTATTACTCGTCTGTGAATATATATATATATATATATATATATATATATATATATATATATATATATATATATATATATATATATACTAGGCTATCAGCCCAAGGGCCTACGTAAGCCTAGCCAACAAGGTTCCCTGGCTTACGCCACCCAAGAAAGTTATTTTCCTGTGCCACTGTCGAGCAGAGACACAGAAGTGATCCCCGGGGTGTATTTCCTATTTCCCATCAACTCATCAAGATTTTTCTTGAAGAGTGCTAATGAAGAACTTTGCTTGACATAGATGGGTAGCCCGTTCCAGAGTATGGGAAGTCTATGGGGCAGGAATCTATCCCTCCAGCATGTCCTGTTTATTGTGGTGACAAGGTTTAGGTCCCTAGAGCGTGTAGCTTGGAGGGATTGGGGTTTCTTTAGGTGTAGCATGTCCAACAGCTCTGGGCTTGACATAGCTTTATATGTTAGGCAGAGATCACCTCGGAGTAGGCAATATGCTATGGAGTAAAGCTGGAGTTTTTTGAGGCAGTCAGTGTAGGGCACCTGTTTGAGGCCAGTAATCCTCTTTGTGAGGTACTTCCGTGGCCTTTCCAGCTGCTGCAGATGTCTTGTAAGGTACATTCCAAAAGGGGCGTTGTACTCTATAATGGGTCTAATGAGTGTCGAGTAGAGGGGAACAATGACCTCTTTTTTCCTGGATGAGAGCCCTTTTATGATGAGGTGTGCCATGTAGAAGGACTTCCTGACTACTGTGGCGATGTGACTATCAAAGGAGAGACTACTGTCCACCTGGGTCCCAAGGTCACGCATCCGGTGTTAAGTAGATTGCTGTATATGTGGTAGTTCATGGGTACAGAGTTTTTACCAAATGAGATGACACTGTACTTTCTGGCATTGAGCTTGAGGCCATGGCTCTGACACCAGGCATCTGTCTCAGTGAGGCCCTTCTGTAGGATGTCCACATCATTTGAGACTTGACTATGGCTCCTAGTTTGCAGTCATCTGCGAACTTCATTAGCCAGAGGCCTTCTGTGTTAGCCTGTACTTCAGAGAAGTAGATACCAAACAGGAGAGGTCCCAGGATGGAACCCTGTGGTACTCCACTTGTCACTGCTTTGAGGTCAGATTTGGAGTCTGCAATTTTTACAGTGTGGGTTCTATCAGTGAGCCAGTTGGCAACCCATCTTGTGACATAGGGATTTATACCTAGTTTAGTGAGTTTAGCTATAATTCCAGAATGGGGGATGGTGTTGAAAGCCTTGGTGAGGTCAAGATAGGCTGTGTGAACCCCCTTACCCTCATCTACAGCTTTGGTGACTGCCTCAAAGAAGTTGATCAGGTTCAGGAGGCATGATCTGCCTTTCACAAACCCGAACTGGTGTATATACATATATATATATATATATATATATATATATATATATATATATATATATATGTATATATGATTTGTTCACTGATACATATTTTTTTACTGTCTTGTACCATATTCTTACTTTTCAGGCTGCATGCACCTTGAATCCAGGTCCATATAGCTGTCAAACTAAAAACTGGGACCTCACTAATAGGATCCATATGAAGATATCAGCTAACCCACTTACTGCTTCTTCCTTCATCACAGTGTTAACATACCTTACTGATTGGCACCTCAATATATAATACATCATTACTAATCTGTTACATAACCTAGCAATTGGCACCTCCATATATAATACCTCATTACTAATCGGTTAAATAACTTACCGATTGGCACAGCCATATATGATACATCATTACTAATCTGTTACATACCTTACTGATTGACATGCTCATATATGATACAGCATTATTAATCTGGTACGTACCTTACCAATCGGCACCTCTATATATAATAAATCATTACTAATCTGTCACATATCTTACTGATCAGTGCCCCAATATATGATACATCATTACTAATCTGTTATATATCTTACCGATCGGCATGCTCATATGGGTATGATACATTATTACTAATCTGTTACATACGTTCCCTATTGACACCCCCATATAGGATACATCATTACTAATTTATTATATACCTTACAGATCGGCTCTTCCATATATGATATAGCATTACTAATCTGCAGGATCCTTTGTTATCTAAATAAGAACAGGCCGATGGCTTCGAAATGTCTAGGTACATATTTAATATATTAAATTTGTATAATTTTAATGTCTTGACAGCCCTAGCATTTTTGTTAATGACTGCTAATGCTTTACAGACTACATATGGCAGATTATGCTGTAAACTGCAGTTATAAATTATATATAGTAATACTTGTGACTTCAGGTCTCAAGTGATGCTTGAAGAGAAGTCCTTAGAACAGCCTGCTTATTTGGTTAACACATTAATAAAAAAAAGGGGAAAAAAAGAAAAAAAAGACAAAAAAAATGAAATATTTTCTCTATTGCTGTTATTATCTGTACAGTTTAATAAGGTAATGATGTTATTTGAACATATACCTCCAAAACCATAATTTATACCCCAATTAACCATTTAATCATGGCACTCATTAGGTGTAAGGCAGAGCAACAGATCCTAGGTATGTTGACAGTCTATTGCAATATTATGGTATATTATTATTTTTCTAAATGTACTTTTATATATTTATTTCTGGGTAAGCCCACTAGATGTAACTGACTCTTTTCATGAGTGATTTAGGAGCACTGTCTGGTCAAGTGACTTGCAAGGGTCCTACAGTAGGCAAATGGAGGAAGAAGAAATCTAACCCTGCACCCTTGACTATGGGAAGCAGATGTAATAAATTCTGGAAAATAAAGTTCCACAATGTTTAGTCTGGAAATATGTGATTTAGGAATATACTCTGACTAAATATGAACATGCTGGTTGCCAGGATATGACAAAATGTATATGTCAAAATGGCAAAGCAATCACCCAAAAGTACACATTGCAAAATCTAATTCTGCTTAGCCTTTAATATTTGACTGGTGAAATTTGGCTAATTTGAAAACCATGACTACCCTACAGTACTGCCATATGGACTTGGGATGGTGAAATCAGTGCCGTCTATATCCTGTTAATGCTAATTTGGGCTTTTCCTTATTGATGTAGTTGTCTTTAGCCACAGATTAGCATGCCAAAGAGCTAGTGATCACTAGTGACCACCATCTGCAAACTCACTTTCACTGCAGCGGTCATTTTCATCTTTATCTTTGCAGAATCCACAGACATGGCTATTTAAGCAGGAAGGTATGAAAGAATGCTTGCATAATATGCTTTAGTTTATTTTACTTTACTTGTCTTATTTTTTCAAAAATTTGCAGCTAATAGCCTTTTTTTCTAATGTCTGTCAGCATCATACGGATCACTCAGTTTACACAGAAAAATTTTAATAGGACATCATTTATTTGAATGGCTTTTTCTGTTTGTAGATTTTCAGTATCTAGACTATTCTACATATGAATCAGTAACAGGGCTCATATCTCTGCATCATATCTCCACAGCCTACGATTCAGTCCTGACATCCACTACCTGCATGTGTGAGTTTATATATTTTCTGAATTTTTGTATGGGTTTTATTTATTTGTGTCCCACTACAGAAATATGGAGGTTGATCTTCTGTTTCAGGATATCCATATGCATTTCAGTAATGCTTGCCCTTATGGGTGTCTCTTACCTGTTACATAGATGAATAACTTGCATTAACCAGCTAAGGAAGATGGTAACAAACGAAGTAATGTTCAACAAGTATATACAATGGCGACTGGTGAGATAGAATCGAGAAATAAATGTTCTGCTGTTGGGGCTGAAAAAAATAGTACAGACTATAATGCCACAGGGAAAGAATTTCCTTGGTGTAGTCCTTTGGATCAGTTTTTGAATAAGTTAAAGAAAATCAGATCATCAGATAAACTAACATTTAAGGTCACCCACTCCCACAACTGTTACGGTGACAGTCTTTATTCCACTAAAATAACCAAACTTTGGAATACCCTACCTCAAAGGATCATAAAAAGTCCTCACCTTCATACATTCAAGCAACTACTACCTAACTACCTAGCTAATCACTGGCTCTGCTCCTGTCATTCCCCAGGCTAAATCTTCTTATTCCCTATCTCACCATCGCTCCACTCTACAATGGTCTACGTCCTCTTACTGCAACTTCTCTCTGATCTTTACTATTAAATATTGGTACCTGTCTTGCCACCTCTGAAAAGGGTGTTTGACACCTCTGCATATGAACGGTGTCCAAATATGCATAATCCTGGACTCTGCAATTCTCACAATGGCACTACCTACAATTACTTGCTTAGCATTCTAACTTGTGTATTATGTTATTTGTCTTGTATCATCATTTTTTCTAATCTGTTCTGATGTTAGTATTTGTTTTTTATTCCATGATTTTTCCTAGTCTGTTCTCATGTTTGTATTTGTCTTTGAAACATTCATATTTATTTATTTTATTTTATTTATTTTACATTTGTTAACTGGGAAAGTCCGACTGGATATAGGTCCATTTTCAGCGGAGGCCCAGGGAGAAAAGCTCCAGACATACATAACAAGTATAAATACAGTGAAATTATTACAGTGAATTATCACAAAATGGACATTTGTTCAACAATATATACACACGTTCAATATTTTCTAAAATACACACAGGAAATACTTGGAAATTATTAGCTGAGTAGGAAATAGTTAGAGATTACATCAGTTAAGGGAAATCACGCACATTTATAGTGGTTAACATACATGGTTCAGACAAGATATCATCCTTACTTTAATTCTTCCCAGTTGGTAAGAGACATACATAATGCTAACAGAGGAACCGAGTTCCATTCCTGTAATAAGGTTATCATTTATAGTTGATGTTTGAGTGGGGGTTAGTCAGGGTTTGTACAGGGACAAAGCCAATGCATTTTTAGGTGTTTCTTAAGGGATATTTTGAATTGGCTTAATGAGGGAACTGTAGTAAGTTCTGCAGGAAGAAAGTTCCAGATTTTATCAGCAGAGTTGAAGAATAATGATTCACCAGCTAGACTGTTGGCTTTGACTGTTTGTGCTAGCATTCTCTTGGAAGAGCGGAGAGATTTTAGGTTACTGTAGGGGGTGATAATATTTTTCACTGTGGGTGTACTGTCCAGTTGGTAGAGACGTTTGTGAACAACTATAAGTTGGTTATACTGAAGTTGGTAGGGTAGTTCTAGCTAGTCTAATGATTTAAGGTTTTGACAGTGATGGGCTCTATAAGCTGATCCTGTGGCAAATCTGGCAATGTTATTGTAGCAGCTAGTAAATGTATTGAGGTCTGATTTGCTTAGGTTTATGAAGATGGGTGAGGCGTAAAGAAGGGTTGATAGAAAATGTGTACAGGCAATCACAGTCCTAGTAGATGGGGTTAGGAATTGTTTAATCTTGTATAAAGAGCCTAGTTTCTCATTAGTTGTTTTAAAAGTTTTGTCGATGTGAGCATCAAACTTAAGGTTGTTGTCGATGATTACTCCCAGTAGTTTAGTACAAGGTTCTGGGGAAATGATGGTGCCATTGTTAGACGTTCTGGTGAGAGGTGGTAAGGGGACCTTGTGAGTGGGGGAAAAGAGTAACAGTTTGGTTTTGTTTGGGTTTAATAGTAGACGGCGACCAGTGAGCCAGTTCTCTACTTTGCTGAAAGTGATTTGGGATAAAGAATGTAAGTCTGTGGGGGAGGTGGCAGAGCAGATTAGGGTGGAGTCATCTGCATACTGAATACATGTTGCATCTGACATTACTTTGTGCAGGTCGTTAATGAAGATGGAGAATATGTAAAGATAGTTTTTGTTTACTGGAGCTTTTCTCCATGGGCCTCCACTGAAAATGGGCTACTAGCCCAGTCGGACTATTTTCTGGTTAACAAATGTAGTAAATAAATAAGTAAGTAAGTAAGCAAGTAATCTGTGAGGCATAATCAGATAGTATGTTCAGCTTTAACTGAAAGGTTGGTGGTTTGATCCCACCCAGGGATGATTTTAGTGAGGTGAAGTTAGCAATATGGTTAATCTCTTTACCCCACAGATACAAGATACAAGGTTTGCTTCTGACCCCTGGTTATTAGCTAGACTTGTAATAGTCTGTAGCCTGATAGTTCAGTATTTAGCTATGAGCCTATAAGGTCTAAACTAGTGACCAGTAAACAGAATCATATGATGAACAGTTGAGGCTAAAGCATTTTATGTGCAGCAGAAAAAAAAGAACTTTCAAAGTGGACTGCTAAGGCATGAAAGGAAAGGAAGTAACAGCTGGAATGGTACCTGAAATAACCTTCAAAACTGTACTCATTCTATTTACTGAACTGACAGAAGTAGAAAATGCGAAGTAGTGATTATATAATCGGACAGGTTGAGTCAGAAATAACAGTTTTATAGAAGAAAAGACAACAAAGCCAAGTCACAAAACTATAGATTAAGAAGCTTAATGAGCTGAATGTAATATGACATAAAATTCATAGGCAACTAATGGAAAAAGCAACCCTTCAGCATCTAAGCATTCCTATACAGAGGGATTTCTAAAGGCTTTGGGACAGCAGGTGTAGTGTGTCTTCTCAAACATGAGTGCATAGAAGTAACTCATTAATCCTGATTGTTGCATGTCTTTATTTCAAAAGCACAGAACATGATGGAATAATTGCTTATAGTAATGATTCTGTATCTAATTAAACTCTAAATCATGTTTTACTTTCCATGTTCCAAGGACTACTATTTAGGATTTGTACTCTTTCCATACAAATAGAGTCTCAGTATTTGAAATTACTGAAATTCTTTTATTCATTGCAAGAGAGAGAGTTTCTCAGTGCTTGGAAGCCAACATACATAGGAACAGCTTTGCTTGAGTGACAGGTTAGTACCTGTACATAGTTTTAATATCCAAAATACTCCAGTTACTCATACTGCTGTTACTGTATTGTGCATATTACAGGAAAGATTGCACTCAACAGCCAAACGCTAGCTTGTTTAATCCACGGTGAGATTTTTATAACCTCGCTATAATGACAGACAGCCATGTAAACAAGTGTATGATTATCTTTGAAACTGTCAGCAACATTATTTCCTCACAGACATGGGACATGAATACTGAAAAAAAAATTAGATCATCAAGTAAATCAAATTTGCCAGATAAATATTGCAAAGTATAAACAAAACTATAGAAATAACCACTCAACCATTACAATCACATTTAAAAAAAATCATACAAAATAGTAATATCAACAGAAACCTGGGACCCAAAATATACCTGAAAATTCTAAGCTCCACTTTTTTTTTTTTTTTTTTAATTTATTTATTTATCATTTGTTGACCGGGAAAGTCCGACTAGGTTCCACAGAGCCTGTTTTCAGCGGAGGTCCGGGGAGAAATGCTCCACTTCTCTTGTAATTGTGCATAATTTATTTATTTATTGACATTTGTTAATCAGGTTAATCCAGCTGGGCCAGGGACCCTTTTTCAGTGGAGACCCGAGGAAAAAAGCTCCAGTTACAGGCAAAGTATACAAAACAGTTTAGTTTACAATTGAAAAACAATTACTTTTAGCAGTACAATTCAAAACAATTCACTGTGATAAGGTAAGAGACATAATAGGGTAGGATCAGAACACAAAAAAGTACTATTTTTTTTTTTTTACATATGTGGTGTGGTAAGGTGTGTAATAAGTAAGGTGTATAATAAGTAAGATGTGTAATAAGTAAGGTGTATAATAAGTAAGGTGTGCAATAAGTAAGGTATGTAATAAGTAAGGTGTATAATAAGTAAGGTGTGTAATAAGTAAGGTCTATAATAAGTAAGGTGTGCAATAAGTAAGGTATGTAATAAGTAAGGTGTGTAATAAGTAAGGTGTATAATAAGTAAGGTGTGTAATAAGTAAGGTGTGCAATAAGTAAGGTATGTAATAAGTAATGTGTGTAATAAGTAGGGTGTATAATAAGTAAGGTGTGTAATAAGTAAGGTGTATAATAAGTAGTAGTATTTTAGAATAGTACAAATTATGAGGTGTGAGAGATGAGAGTGCATGAATGGGGTGGAAGGGATATCTGGAGGTATAATATGATGCTAGTGTAAAATATGTGGGGAAAATATGCTGAGCAATTGTATGAGACTGTGGAATAAAGAATAGTATTGGCGTTAGGTAGGGTCATGACAAGTATAAGGTTTGGTCCTTATAAAGTGTAGTTTGAGTTCTTTCTTAAATTGTAAAGGTTGTGTAATAGAGTGTAAGTGGGATGGCGGCTTATTTCAGGCTTGGGATAGAGTGGATTTATATAGTAGTTTGTCAATAGTTTTTTGGGTTGGCAGATGTTAAGGAGTGGTTGGTTTGAAGTACAAAGTGCGCGAGTTGGAGTGTAGATAGAAACTAAGGAGGTGAGAGCATGGCAGGAGGATGGTTTATAAAGTATAGAGTGAATAATTTGTAACTGAGATAGACGGAGTTGTTGAGGGAGTTCTAGCCATTGTAGTGAGTTGAGCGCGAGGCAGTGGTGTGAGTTATGTGGGGAGTTTGTGATGAATCTTGCTATTTTGTGGTAAGTTTGTTGGAGTTTGGCCAGGGTAGTGGACTGAATATTAGTATTGGGGTGGCATAGAGAAGCGAGGGGAGAAGAAGAAGAGCCTGTGCCAGGGACAGTGTAGCATTAGAGGTCAGGAATCTATGGTTTTGGTAGAGCATACCCAGCTTTTGCTGAGCTTTTTTTTATACTTTGAAGGATGTGTAGGTTAAATTTAAGTTTGTCATCAATGATGGCACCTAGAAGCTTTGTGTGGGAGTCAGGTTGCATGGTGGTGTTACTGGAGGATGAAATAAGAACGGTAGATTTTAGGTGAGAGAGAGAGAACGTGAGAGGGATAGTAGGAGTTTATTTTTTTTAGAGTTCAGGATGAGTAAATTATCAGCCAGCCACATAAGCACAGTAGTAAACACTAGCAGTCCCATGGCAGACATCACAGATCTTAATCCTTATTTTGCTGTTTATTTGTACACATTACATAGCAAATGCAACTCAGAGACCACCCTTAAGAGTGATATTGTGCACCAGTTCTGCAAATTATATATATTCAGATATTCAAACTCAAGTTTTTTTTTTCTTTCTTTTTTTTTTTTTTTCAGTCATGGTACTGACACCTTTATAGAACTTTTTTTAAGAACGTTCATACTGGATCACTTCTACACAGCAATAGAACACTTGTCTCCATTCATTTCACGTGTGTAATTTAAAATATTAATCTTATAAAGCACATGCTAAGGAATGGGAATGGAAACAAATTGAAACCAGTACAGTAAAACATAATAAAATCAACACTGAAAGTGCATTTAAGAGTACTTTTTTAAATGTTCCTAAATATTGTTATCTCATGGGGCAACAATGACAGCAGAATTGATTTTTAACAGCAGTTAATTCAACAGCACACATGGATAGAATAGAAAAACTTGCAAAGTAGAAAAAATTGTTGGTCTAGGTTACATTAGCAACAATCAATGGTTGCCAGAGGGTTGTGCATTATTTTCTCATCTGTGCTTTCATTCACCATCGTAGTTAAATATTATGCAATCGAAGCATGTGCCATCAATTATTGCTTAATTACACTTTATTATACTTAATTTGTTTATTATTTCTGATGATGCAGTTCATGGTCTGACAGCTAAATTTTACTTGCTATAGCATGATCATCTTTACTGAAGATTTATTTATAAAATATTAATGATTTAAGTAATATTATAAACCATGCATATGTTTTAAATATATAAACCCTCCCAGGCCTGACCTAATCTTTATCAGGAAATATTCAAAGAACTGCTTCCGTGTTAAGAGGTCACAAGTACTGGAGCTTATAAAGAGGTTATTAAGAATGATGTATACTGTTATTTTGGCCTCGATCCTGAACTTGCTAGAGAAGTATTCTAAAATGGGTTCTAAACACAAAATAGAGAGTGGGATAAACAAGAATTCCAAGCAGCAGTGTAAAGGAATCAAGTACAGGCTCGGTATGAGCATGCTGCAGATAGAGATGGAACC
Organism: Protopterus annectens; assembly: GCF_019279795.1. Classification (NCBI taxonomy): domain Eukaryota; kingdom Metazoa; phylum Chordata; order Ceratodontiformes; family Protopteridae; genus Protopterus; species Protopterus annectens. Next base: position 5,118,109 of record NC_056739.1, on the reverse strand, counting down.
TGTGAGGTACTCTAGTTTGAGTTCAACTAGTACTCATGCTGGAAAGTAAATGAGCTGAAAACCAGTTTCATTGTCAATGTAATTTGGCCTTTATCTCTCTGTTGTGTGACCATGACGTTAATATAGATAAGTTTGGGGGCGTGAGGTGTCACTCCATATGGGAATCTTGGAGCATGCAAAAACCTGGTTTGATATTCATTGGAAATGACCATCAGCAAGTCATTTTTGTGGCTTTTGTACTTGTTGAAAGTTCTTTCAATGGATTATCATTATTCTGATTCACAAACATTTCAGTTTCTACTACGTAAAAGATGAGCATTTAAAAATAAACTGATGCAATGTCAACATTCAGCATTGTTAAGTTATCATGAAGATGTTAAGAAGATTACACATAAGGAGCTGGTAACAAACAAAATAAAGCTTTAATTGGTAAACCTTTTGCAATCTTGTAATTTAAGAAGGGGACCTGACTGGTTCTTATTATACTAAATTCATAAGAAATTTTATCATTGTAAAACCAGCTGCAGACAGGCTGACAAATGGGATACATGGTTGCATTAGTAACTAAGATAATCTGGGTACTAAAACTGTATGCAGGTATTTGCCTATTACTCAAAAATAATGTCAGGAAATGTAATGTAACCAAAGATTCTACATGCAATATATATAATTATACACGACTATATATACATCTGTATGTCTAAAATATATATACATACACATAAATATATATATATATATATATATATATATATATATATATATATATATATATATATATATATATATATATATATATATATATATATATATATATATATATATATATATATATATATATATATATATATATATATATATACATACAGATAAATATATATATATATATATATATATATATATATATATATATATATATATATAATCCATGGTGGTGCAGCGGTAACGTTGTTGCCTCATAGCAAGAGGGTCTCCCGTTCGATTCTCGGCTGGAGTGTGGGGAGTGCCTTCTGTGTGGAGTCTGCATGCCCTCCCTGCGGTTGGTTGTCCTTCGAAAGACATGTGTAAATGGGCGTGCCTTCATTGAAGGTTGAACATCGAGCTGAAACCTCGACATTCATGAAAATCTACTGCCAATCATTAGTTGACCGGAGTTCCGTTGTGGCGACCCCTAACCAGGAAAAGCTGAAAGACAACAACAACATATATATATATATATATATATATATATATATATATATATATATATATATACACATACATACATTCACATACATATCTATATATCTATATATTTAGAGTGAGAAGGGTAAGTATGTATTTTTCTGGGTTTCCATAAATGGATAAATTCTTGGATTTGTAAGAAACACAATTTGGAGGGCACCAGAAATTTGAGGATAGAGGAGTTTATGAGCAAACATTTAAAAATATGTTCATAACCCAAAAAGAAAAAATGCTGCTCCACAAAGTCCAATAAACATCCAAAGGATAAGCAAAATTCACCAACGAAGTAAGATTTAATTGCAAGAACAGACTGACAGGTACAGACTAAGCACACAAACGCTTTCGCCAACAATTCGGCTTCATCAGAGTCATCAATTGAAACAAACCAATGCTTTTTAAACAATGACATCCACCACCATTGGTTGAACATCATACCACCCCCCATATCAGAACAATAAATTCCTTATTTAAAAAAACACTCAAAATCAATACTGTACATAAATACTACTTAAAATACCTTTCCTTAATACATATTAAATATTGATACATATTAATAAATAATCATATACTAAAAACTCCTCATAATAAATACAAAAACATATATAACACATATCACAAAATTTATATATATTTATATAAACTACTAACCAATTAACTATAAAAATATAAAAATATATAAGAATAAAATTAAAAATATAAATGTTTCAAATTTGTTGAGATCTGAGTTTTAACATAGGTTTCAAAGAAACATGGTCATTTAAGCCTGGAGGTTTACAGGCATCTAATCTGATTTGCCATTCTGCCTCCAATGCCCCCACCTTGTTAACTACATCTCCACCTTCCCCACAATCCAACACACGACCAATGACAAAGAATACAAATTTGATAAATTCTGTGCATCTTGTGCTGTGCAAATAAAGTGCGTTGTGCATATCTTTCTTTTTAATAGACCTCATATGTTCAGCTACCCTATCACGTAACCTTCTAATAGTCTTGCCTACATAATAAGCATCACAGGAGGTACAGGTAGCTAGGTAAACCAAATTCTTTGTGCAACAATTACATTGTCCAGGACACGGGATAGTATATTTGTACCCACTAACACATACATATGAACTCTCATTCACAAATCTACACCACCTGCAAAAACCACATTTCTTCATAATAGACTTGTAGTTTGTCTTACTTTTCTTTTCCAAAATTCCCTTCAAATTCTCTCCCCTGCTATACACAACAACTGGCCTTGCACCCACAACCTTTCTAATCTCTTCACTTAAGGATAGGTTCCAAGCTTCCTTCACAATTTCAATAATCTCAGGCGTCTTGTGATTGTATTTCACCACCAAACGTACTTCCCCTCTTGTTTCTGTTAACTCAGCTTGCTGTTCCTCAACTAGTGTTACTCCTGTAAGTAAGATTGGGGCATATTTACCACACCTTTCTTTAAGCATATCTCTTTTCACACTGAGCAACAATTTCAAAGGATACCCTTGATCCAAGAACATACCAATAAGTTTAAATAGTTCTTCTTTAAACACAACCTCATCACTAACCAATCTAGAAGTTCTTACCATTTGTCCTTTGATCAGTCCATTTCGCTGATGGAAAGGATGACAACTAGTAAAATGCAACAAAGAGTTGGAATAATTCTCCTTTCTATAAATATTGCTTGCAAAACCCCCCTCACTTTTGCAAATAGACAAATCCAAGTAGTTAATAACATCCTTGTGCCAGTGAAATGTGAATTTCAAAAAATTCGTTGTTTTCCCCAAAAATTCAATAAACGCATTAACAGATTCTTCATCCCCTTTCCATAGGATCAATATGTCATCTAAAAATCTGTTATACATAAGTATATTTTCTGAGTACCTATTAGATGCAAAAATGTGCTCTCTCTCCCATGTCAGCAAAACAGCATTTGCAAAAACTGGAGCACATTTAGCACCCATGTCAACCCCTAAAACTTGTTGAAATAATTCACCTTCGAAGGAAATGAAATTATTCTTCAAAACTACCTCCATTAATTCTCGCAAAAAATTGGCCTTGTGTCCTTCAAATAAGCCACTTTTAACCATTGCTTCATAAAACATATCCAATCCTACCTGTTGTGGGATAACTGAAAAAAGATTTACAACATCAATTGTAAGAAACCCAAAATCACAGTCAATATTCTTTAAATTCGTAAACCTTTCTAGGCAATGCCATGAATCCCTTATAATGTGCTGAACAGCATTAATCATAGGTTAAACTAAAACATCAATAAATGCCGCTAGGGTTTCTGTCTTAGACCCCTTCGCTGACACTATAGGTCTAAATTGCAACCTATCCACCCCTTTGTGTACCTTTGGAATTCCAAACAAAGTCGGGATTTTTGGAAACTTAACTGTTAAAAAATCATACTCCACTTCATTTATATTACCCTGGAATAATGCATCATAAAGAAATACATCAATTTTGGAATAAGCCCTGTTAACTTCACTCCTTGAGACAGTCGCATATGTATCATCCCTATTAAGAAGTGCAGAGATCTCAGAAATATAGTCAATTTTTGACATAATTACCATCCCTCCTCCTTTGTCTGGTTTCATATACCTATATTGACCTGATTTTTTAAGGGAATCTAACAACTCCCTCTCCTGTGTTGTAAGATTATCTTCAAACACACAAACATTGTTTAACTTTTCCCTTATTTGAGTTTCCACTAGTCTTTCAAACCCTAAAACTTCTGGGTGAAAGGGTGGTAAAAAAGTACTTTTCCTTTTTAAAATGTTTGTACCATGACAGTTGTTCATAATAACATGCTCTGCATCCCTTCCCTCAGTAGCAAAAAACATTTTTAAGTGCATTTGTCTAGTAAACATTTCCAATTCCAACAAAGTCCTAGCTATGTCCAATTTAAACATTGGAACAAATTTAACCCCTTTTGAAAACACATCAAAATGTCCGTCACTAATGGTTAAGTCAGTATAGTTGTAAATACAATAACCTTTTTTCCTCAACAACTTATAGTTAGCACCTTCAGTAACTACTATACCACTGTTCTCACTATTCAATTGCACAACACAAAATTCATCTGCAACTTTTTCACACATTTTCTCCCCCATCCCCATGGGATGCGAACAAGAATCATCCATGTTATTAATAATTATTTTTTCATCCTCAGTGTTAACAAAACTTGCATCAACATCAATCCAACCATTGTTACTCAGATCAAAAACACTTTCATTACAAACATTAAAAACATTTTCATTAAAATTCATTGTTTCATCAAAACACTTTTCCCCATAAATCAATACCTCCCCCTCCTGTTGACTCTTCCACCCCGTTTGTAGTTCCCCTGCATTTCCCCCACACTCATATCCCTGTTGCGGAGCCTCTCCGACCTCCGAGGCACACTCTCTGCACCTAAAAAACCATTAATATTGTCAACATGTTCATCAACAAAATTTTCATCAACAAAATTCACCCCATCAGTATGAACATCCTTAAAAACATTTTCATTCTCAACCCCATAAGTCCGTTGTTTAAACCCAGGAGGGTATGCACATTTATTTTTATAGTCTGCAATGTCTCTTTCCAGCTTTTTCTCTTTTGTAACTGAATTTTTCATAACAAAAGATTCAATATTCCTCATAGCCCTTTCAAAGTTATTTTTGTACTGTTCAAACAACAAGTCAGTTGTAATACTCACATATAAATTTCTTATTTCTTCCCTCATTTTAATTAGTTTGTTATCATTATTTCGAATAATGATATCCAGCATGTCCATTCCAGTCTTGTTGAACAACTCCACTAACTCAGAGAACGCCGTCGTGCCTTCCTCAATTCCCATGGGTCTTTTCCACAAACGAAGACCCTTGGGAACCTGATTCAGTTCCTTTGATTTAACTAAAAACTTTGTGTCCAGTTGTATGGCTCTAAATTTGGTGCATAATTTCTCATATGCAACAATCTGTTCCCTTAAGCACGGCATTATCATCAACCTGTTGTTTGTACCGTCCGTTTCGCCATGCAGAGGTGCATCAAACCAGGAAGTAAGATCAAACCGCATTTCCTGCTCTCTCCCATTCGGGACCGCATTGAATCCTTCACTACAACCATTCCGCTGTTGAGAACCAGCAGCGCTGGCATATGTTGTTCCCCTGGTACGTTGCCCTAAAGGAATAGATTCCACAGGGGAATGCAAAGTGAATAAACGAACCTGCGAGTCAGTCGGACTAACGAGTCCGTTTTCTGAATTCTCTCCATTAACTGCATACGCTTTTATTAGCTTATCAACAACAGCAGCCAGTTCCTTCAATATTGACTCCATAGTGAACTAGCTCACCCCGTGGAGATATATATGGGATATATGGTTGCATTAGTAACTAAGATAATCTGGGTACTAAAACTGTATGCAGGAATTTGCCTATTACTCAAAAATAATGTCAGGAAATGTAATGTAACCAAAGGTTCTACATACAATATATATAATTATACATGACTATATATACATCTGTATGTCTAAAATATATATATATATATATATATATATATATATATATATACATACAGATAAATATATATATATATATATATATATATATATATATATATATATATATAATCCATGGTGGTGCAGCGGTAACGTTGTTGCCTCATAGCAAGAGGGTCTCCCGTTCGATTCTCGGCTGGAGTGTGGGGAGTGTCTTCTGTGTGGAGTCTGCATGTCCTCCCTGCGGTTGGGTGGGCATTCGAAAGACATGTGTAAATGGGCGTGCCTTCATTGAAGGTTGAACATCGAGCTGAAACCTCGACATTCATGAAAATCTACTGCCAATCATTAGTGGACCGGAGTTCCGTTGTGGCGACCCCTAACCAGGAAAAGCTGAAAGACAACAACAACATATATATATATATATATATATATATATATATATATATATATATATATATATACACACATACATACATTCACATACATATCTATATATCTATATATTTAGAGTGGGAAGGGTAAGTATGTATTTTTCTGGGTTTCCATAAATGGATAAATTCTTGGATTTGTAAGAAACACAATTTGGAGGGCACCAGAAATTTGAGGATAGAGGAGTTTATGAGCAAACATTTAAAAATATGTTCATAATCCAGCTAGATAATATGGCAAGGCCATATAAAGTGGTTGGCTTTGTTATATGCTAATAACTGTATGTATGATAATTAGGCAAATCATGATGGCTGAGCAATTTAGAAACATCTAAATATCAAGAAGCAATGCTTCTGTTACCTTAGGGTTGAACTCAATCATATGCCTGTGTTTACATGAATCCCACCACAGAAATATGCTTGGGTTTACTGCTGCCATTGTTAGTGTGTATCAGCAGAAGACTCTCTTGTGGTTACTTCACCAAAGGGTGTGGAACATTTCTCTCAGAGGTGCAGGGTCATCTGACCATGCTTAACATGTCATGACCTCCACAACACCAACTAGTGGACCAGTACCAGGTGGCTCGGGACACCATGTAGGAAATCATGGAAATGAGTCTGCCTTGTCTGCATCCCCATTGGAATCATGAAGTACCTGCCTTAGTGAATAGCAAAGTATATGTGGCTTGATGTATATTATCTACAAGGACCCATCAGTGAACTACTGGGGACACAGTCCTTTGCCATCAGAATACTCCATCATTTTCTCAATACCGTACTTCAGCTTGTGGGAAACCATTTGTGATTTCCATGCACCCCAGAGGAGAGAGACAAGATCACGAGGGAACTGTGCAATAAAGCCTATTTCTTTGTGGTTCTGGGGATTATAGACTTATCCTACCCTTGGTGAAGCAGGAAGGAGGTGGAGACCCACAAAGGATATCACTCCAATAACTGCCAGAGTATTATCTACAATAAATGTGCAGGCCATCTGGGCAGTTTTCATAATTTTAATTGGTTAATACTTCATTTTAAATTTGTAATGCATTCTCTCATATTTCGTTGTCTGAGGAAGTGTTGTATTGCACAACATTATGCAATTGAATAAATATTTTGCAATTTTATATTTGCCCTGGCCTTGTGTGCTGTTTTTTCACACTTTTTTACTTTGGATTTTGTTTTCGTGGATACGGCCTAATTCCTGCAATGCTAGTTTTTAACTATGTGATTAAAAGAGAAGGAGTTGCTGATAGCATTGGAAGTAACTGGAATACCTGGAGGTTTATTGTGGTTGGGATTAGTCAGTGACTGAATAGAGTGTACAAAGAATGTGTTGACCGGCAGTGAGATACTGTCGCTGCTATTGGAGGAGGAAGGGGTGGGGGTGGATGAATTTCCAGAGTGAAGGTGTTTGTTTATTGCAGTTCAGAATTATTTTAGTATTATCATGGTAAAGTTGTTGTGTTTCAGTAAAACAGGCTTTTTATCTAGTTTGATTTGTGACTCGTATTTATTTCTAAGTTGTTTATATAGTTCAAGGTAAGCTTGATTTTGGTCATATGCCAGGTAGTCCAGGCTTTATCTCTTTGTTTGGGAATATTTTTAGTGTCTTTTGTAAGCCAAGGTGCATAGTAAGATTTTAATCTGATAGTTCTCCAAGGAGCTAGTCTAGTCAGTATATCCAGGAAGGTGGAATTGAAATATTGTCCTGCAGTATCAAGAAGAAGTGTTTTGAGTGGGGATGGACTGCAGAGTTGTAAGAGAGAAATAAATGTTTGAGGAGTGAAGTTCTTTTTGTTGTGAATTTGGTGGAAGAAGGTTTGTCTAGAGGGGTTTAGATGTTGTCTAAGTAAGTAGGTAGGAAGATGATGACTAGTACTATCAGGGAATCACAAAGAAAAATTCAAGAGACTCTGGCGACCACACTCAATTTAATAGGTTGAAGCACTTTTCGTCTGCTACAAGGCAGACTTCATCAGAACACATTAAAAAAGGAACACCAACTCTATTTAAATAGAATAAACAACCCAAAAAGCAGAATAATTAATTAACCAATTAAGTCAGCTAAACCGCTTAAAGAAAAACAAAGGAAATCAAATTATAACACAAGGAATCCAAGATATGACCGGGCAAGCGTCTAGTAAATACAACCAAAACATATACAAGACGTATTTAAAAATGTCATTAGTTAGTTTGACATGATATAAAAGTGAAAGCAAATAAACTTAAAAGGTATAAAAATGTAAATCCAACTTTACTTAAAACAAAGATGAAATCACTCCTATTCTTTACAAAAATAATAAACCATACTAAGTAGTTAGTTAACCATACATTTTACTGTAACTTCCCTACTTAGATTATCTCTCTAAGCTCTTAAGCTTCAACAAACTACTAATAGAAATAGCCTCATTCAAACCCGGTACATTACAGGCGTCCAGCCTAATTTGCCATTTCAACTCTAGCTCCTCTAATCTAAATGTATATGGGCCCCCCTGGAACCTCCGAAAAATACTATCAATGACCATAAATTTGAAATATTGTGCATGATCACTGCCATAACTACAGGGATGGCCTCTCCTGGGAGTAGACACTGTCACAGTTGTGCTAGCACTGCAGGAGTGGGATCTCACTCATCTATGGCAGTTTTTGCTAACATTTGTGGATGTAGCAAATGACTGGTTACAAGATGGCCCCTTGCCCCTGCTAGATGACCTGTTGAATACACTGCACATCACAATGTATGATTCAGTCTATCCAAGAAATCCTATATAGAGGACATGAATTTTTATAACTCAGCATGCAAAGCTTGGATCTCTCTCACTATCTCTGCAATGGCTGTGGTGGCACATACATTTGGTTGGGGTCACTGACACACCGACCTCAAATGGAAGGTGATAATCATATCTTTGGCAAGCACCATTGCCAACCCCCTGTGAGGACCTCCATGCCTGCAATTGCTAGGTGAAGATTCAGATATCTATCTGCTAGGGCTAGGACACTTCTCTGAGCTATAGTCTCCCAATCAACCTGTCCTCTCTCAGATGTTTGTGTATCCTGGGTATCCATAGGCAGAGAGACGGTGTCCATGGTTTGTGTAGGGAATACAATGTGGCAACACTCCCTGAGTCAAACACACAACCTGCATTGCCTGACTGTGTCAGCTCATATCCATCATCATTATCAGAGGCTACAGATCCTGCAACACCAAATGGGGGCAGTTCCACAGTGCTGGTACTAAGTAAATATTTACCTGTGAATATGCACAAAATATTCAGTGTAAGTACAACCAAGCACTACAACTACATATGTGTCCTTGCAACTATAAATATGAGGAAAATAATGCCCCAGCTGAGACCTTGTACAAATGCAAGTGCTTGTTGGAGCCCCAGTGTATCTATGTATCATACATCAGACACATTTCATGACATTTACACAGACTACCAGTGTATCTATATATCATACATCAGACACATTTCATGACATTTAGACAGACTACAAGGTAATGAGGACCTATAGCTGTTGATACAATGAACTAGGACTACATACTGGAGTAACTGCAGTTCAAACTATATGGTGTCTGTCCAGCTCTGCTCCAATATCCAACACCACACTATGGGATTCTGTGGAGGCTTAATACTATTAAGAAAGGACAGGAAAACCTCTGTCTCCAAAAGGGATGGCTTAATTGATGGTCCACTATCTGCTGCCCTATGTTGTAGTGCCAGGGGTTCTGCATTGTGGCTGGAAGCATGGATCATATCCATGGCCCTGTGGCTCACCATGCCATAGCTGTAATTCTGTGTATCCACAATGTTAACATTGCAGACAGTTTAAGGCCAGGCATAGTCACAAAAGGGCTGGTAATGGAATGGACAGCAAAGAGCCATTGCCAATGGAGGTGGAGGGCCTTTGTTAGCATCTCATTCTCAGCATCTGTAAACGTGGGTTTGCATGCTGATGCAGAAGCATTACCAGATGCAGTACTTTTCTTTGAGCCCTACTTTTTTAGGCATAGATTTGTTAGTATGGAAATAGTGGAATTAACAACCTTGCTCCAGTATGGGCCTAATTAATCCTTACTCTAGTACTACTATCCTAATAGATCATAAAGCATGCTGTGTTTGTCCCTGACATTTAGACGTATGTAGGCCATAATCTTTAAATAAATGTCAGGCACGTATGTGTACTGAACACATATTCTCAATGAAACATAACTTCATTGAATAACAATGCCTGAAGCTTATAATAGTACTGTTAAGAAGGTTGTAACTAATTACATATACACAAGGCACAGCACACTACACTATCACTGAGCAATACTCTCAATACAAGCTCAGGGGTGTGTCTACCATCTGTTCTAACAATCCTGCATGCTACTACATTCAGTACACTTTCAACATATTCCTTAGTATACTTTTGGACAACATTTACAAAAAGTAACAAACTGATATCCACTTACTGGCCTTTGAGTAATGAGCAGAACAAAAGCTACAACTGGAGTAAGAAATTGATGTGTAAAAGTTAGGCCCTACCTCATATAAGTGGTTTTCTTCTTGAGAAGGAATATTTCTTCAAATACATCCTTAGCAGGATTCGAACAACCATTACAGAAGTTTTCTTCTGAAGCCTGATGAGGCTTTGAACTTCTGCTTATGCTTATACCATGCAGATTCTCCCATCTGGGCATGAAGATTATATAAATTAGGGCTCGTCTCGTTATTGTTTCAGAATCACACAATTTGTGCAATGAACAAACATGACGTTTGTGATGTCAGCATGATATCCTTGCATGTGCCTGAGCTTAGCTCATGCATGGGCATTAATTAGTTTAGGGTTGAGAGAATTGTCATCCCTTATTTAACCATCACCAGATGGAGTCACTGTGGTTCATACATTTTCAAGAGCATACATAGAGATAGAAGACTGCCATATTTCTCACCTGAAAATGTCATTGAAACTATAAAAATACAGTATCTATATTTTTGAGTGTATCATCCTTGGTCCAAATGATGTGCTCATAGACTTCTGTTGTTATGCAGAATATAGGACACATGAGAACTACTTTGGGCATCAATTGTATGCCATTTTTCCCTGAGATTCTTCAAGCTGAATCATCATGGCTGGAGAAGTAGATGGTTATGCTCACTTTAGAGCATAGAGGCGGTGTAACAAGGAGTCCGAGATTTTTCTGGACATCCTGTATAAGGAGTAGAGCCAGAGGCTCCTGCAGGAGGTCTGTGCTATGTCACAGTACATGGCTGCTGGCTGAAATATTTTGTGGAAGTCTGTCACCCATACTACTGGCATCCCACGTACATGGCAAGTGTGATATTGCCATTACAGTAACATAAGATGTCATGACTCTTAGCCCCTTCACCAGTGGGAAGACAAAGTTAAGGTGCATTTACCACCTTTGTACTGTAAGTATAACTTCTTTTAGCTACCCAAATAACTTGCCACTGCATGCCCGCCATCAAGTTTCCATTATGCCTTTTTTATGCCTCTAGCTCTGAAGACATCAAAATGAACATGCAGATGCACAGGAAAAGACTGGAGTGCCTTAGAGAGCATTATGGTGAGTATATATGTTGTCATAAAAATGTATGGCTTCAAATAGTAGAAGCAGTAGAAAAAATAATGTTGAAGTTTCATATACCAATGTTACATCTGTCAGTGTTGGCATAAATCAAAGGTATTAGTATGACTATGCAACGTTAGAAGTGCTCTTTCATACCTCCCCCTTCATAGGTGGACATGTGGATCTCACTGTGATGTGTGTGTGTTCATACATTGGTGAGAATGTCAGTGGGTTCATTCTTTCCACCACACACACTTCACTGTGAACATTAAAACATCTCATGTATATTTTCTCACCAGTAGTATCACTGCAGCTGTACATGGTCCATATATGTAAAATTACCACTATTGGATTGCTGGACATTTCACAACTTACAATAGTATTGGCTCTCCTTTACCTATCACCTACAATTGGAATAAGGCTGCCTGTCTGCACAGCACATTTACTTCCTACATGTACTGTACTACCAGGCATCAACATACATTTCTGATGACAGACATGCTAGCCTACATAAATAGTCGCATTCATTGATGTCAGTTTGGTTGACAAATGCTAGAGGTTATATTTTATGTCAAATTAATGGAGAGTTGAGTATTCAAAATGACAACTGTATGTTAAGTTGAGACACATAAGTGGGATTTGGAGCAAGTGAGAGTGTTTGTGTGTATGTTAGTGAGTTAGCACTTGGGTCGGGGATTGGTGAGGAGATATATTTTGTATATTTGTGTGTAAGTGGGTGTATTTTAGGGTTAGGGTTAGGATTAGGTAAAGGGATAGATGTAGTGTTGTTAGTGTGATTGACCATGTTTGTGTATTGAAGTGTTTCTTGTGAAGTGCCAGTGTTACGGGAACATTTTTTAAGGTCCAGAGCTAGGGTTGGGGAAGGGGCAGCAATAGGGTTAGGATTAATACCCATTACTAAAGGGGTGCAGGAGGGCTGATACTATTCAGAGAAATTTGAGTCTAGTGTTATGAGGCATTTAGTGTAGGCCAATACACACACACACACACACACACACACACACACACACACACACACATATAAATATGTGTGTGTGTGTGTGTGTGTGTGTGTGTGTGTGTGTGTGTGTGTGTGTGTGTGTGTGTGTGTGTAGGACACTTTATCGAACGTACATTAAAACATAAAAACAAAAACACTACATTACCAAAGGTGGTCTCAGCAAGTAGAGAAATGCTGGAAAAAAGATGAGACCTACCACCAAGGCTATTCTGGTTGGATTGGCTATTGGATCCACCCTGAACCTTGTTTTATGCTACTTGGATTTTTATCTGTTTGTATTAAAGAATTTGACTTTTAACATGATGTGTTTGTCTCACAGTAGCCTTGGTGGTAAGGCTCATCTTTTTTCCTGCACTTTATTGAATGTACGGTGTCTTGAAACCCTGCAGATCAATGTTAGAACTTTGAACGCACAAATATAAACACATTCTGTGCATGCTGTGGGCACTATCCTGGAGCAGACAAAACCAATACCAAGTGTTTTTGCAGGAGGCAAGGCCCCATGGACCCAACACCCCCTGCTAATTATACATACTAACTCCAAGATCACACAATTCCTAGGGAAAGAAATATTTCCCTACATGGGGAATGTTAGTCTATTGACCCTGTGTCTGTATCACCCAAATGATGTTGACCAATTGTGTATCAGGGCACTGGCCATTTACTCCAGTGCATGAAACCCATATAGAGATATATTTATATGTGTGTGTGTGTGTGTGTGTGTGTGTGTGTGTGTGTGTGTGTGTGTGTGTGTGTGTGTGTGTGAGTGTGTGTGTGTGTATATATATATATATATATATATATATATATATATATATATATATATATATATATACACTCATAAACATATACATGCACACATGTACATCTATGATTATGTAATACTTTACAAAGTGCCTTCTGTTTAAGTTTATCACTAACAACAATAGTTAGAATACAGTTTTATTGAGTTTGTATTTCTCTTCCTCATCCCAGGTTGTCACTATCCATTCTGTTATTTGTTTCTGTTTCTCTCTCTCTTTGTTTTGCTGTTATATACAGCAGGACAGTAAGCTGCAACTGGCCCACCAGCAAGGCTTGTTAACCCCCCCAAGGGTGGTAGCAGTGGTGCCACCAGTTGTGGAAGCACCCAATAAATCTGTGTCCCAGCCTACCACAGATGCCTCCAAACCCCCTGTCCTACCTGTATTACCTGTAACAGGTAGCCCTGTAGCAGAGGCTAATTCAGTAATGGTCACCAGTAGCAATGTGTGTGGAGGTGGCACCTTTGTCACCTATTTGCAGCTGGCAGACATAGTGGTGGATACCATCGACAGGAAGTTGGATGTCTGTATTGGCTATATGTAGACAATACTTCAGTGACTCGTTCAGTCGTGTACCTGCCCAGCACTGGCTCCACCTTTTGACCCATGTCCCAGTGTTGACAGTACCTAGCGTGATGAGTAATCTCCTTGTTTGGCTTTGCAGTCAGACACTGCATCTGGAAATACCCAGTCCTACACCCAGCCAAGTGTTCCCCTCCCTTTTATGTCCATGCCCACCCTTGTTGGTTTAACAATCCTCTACTCACCATTGTCTCCTCTGTGTTCAGTGGTAAATTTTAATAAATGAGATTTGGGTGGCCGACCAGAACTCACATTTCAAGGAGGACAAATAACCTGACATTAAGCTTTTCCTTGTTTTGCTGCAGTGTTGGATTACAGTAATACAGCAAGCCAGAGCCACCCAGGTCTATCTTAAGTATAGCAGCTTTCTTTTTGTTACCTTCCCATGAGTCAGTTGGGGTACAATGAGAAGATAGTGCAAAAATATTACTCAGTCAGTCTGGCTTTGTAAACCTAGTCTGCATTTCTATAAAGCAAGTTGGAACCTTTAATATGGAGATATTTTTATCACAGTTGGACATTTGAAGTGTGCCCAGTTAACTGGCTGTAAATGATGGGTATGGACATCAATGGATAGTAATGACATCAGTTCTTACTGGCATAAGTAAGAAAGGTGAATCCAAAAGAACATGTGTATTTATGCTGAGCAAAAAAAAAAAAAAAAAAAAGTGCGTGTGAGGAGAGGCGGCCTATGGATTGAAAACTGTTGAGGATCCAAGTAAATGCAATCCACTGCTGCCTCTGTTTTTCTGATGTCTCCTTCTCCATTGCATCCCAACTTAATTATATTACCCACCCTCTTTTAGCCAGTCTTTAGTCTGTCTTTCCCTGCTATAAAACGTACATGTGTTAACTTCCCCAACTTTCCCCTCTGTTAAAAAAGGACATCTTAAAACCCAAAAAGATTATTCATCCTACCCTACCGCCAACCTGTTCATTCCTCATTTGCTTACATTCTGTTATTCCCTCTGCTTGCTTTCCCCCTTCATGTCTGTCCTATACATCCATTTTCAACCTTTCATCTGCTAAAAAATTGATAAACACAAGCTGAAAAAGGGAATTTAAAATAATTATCTTTTTGTGGTCATCTGGTGTACAATATGATGTGGAAAGTACCCTTGATGACCATATCTAACTAATGAGAAATACCACTGGTATACCAAATATGAAGCCTATTCTATGTCATAAGATGCATATATTGCCATCTGTTGTTCAAATGAGCTGAACAATGCTGAGTGACAGTTGTCAAATATCTCATGGAGTAATGCTGGTGCCTTCATTCTGAATGCTACCATGGCTCAGCTTGTTAATGGCCTCATTTCTAAACTGTCAATACACAGAGAAGGGTGTTCCATTCTCCTAATAGGTATATTTTTTAATTTGCTTTTCTGCTTCCATTCTGCCCATGTGTAACACTCCCCTGAACTGTGTTACTCTGACTATTCTGTATGACTCCTGCAGCATCTCACCTTTTAATGTTTTGTTTATGGGACTATGAGTGGGGAGAGCTCTGCACTCAATTCCCTCCCTTGAGACCTGTCTTTTAATTACTGCTTCTTGTCGGTTATGTAACATCCCCCAATATGTGTTTCCCTGACCCCATCAGTACAACTCCTACAATATCTCACCCTAATTAATGCTGTGTTTCAGGGACTATCAATGGAGAGAGTCCTGTGTTCAGATCTCTTCAGGCCTTTCTTTTGATTGCTGCTTCCAGTCTGTCATTATGTGACATTCTTGTGATGTGTGTTTCCCCAAACCCTTCAATATAACTCTTACAGTATTTAATCTGAGTGAATGCTGTGTGTAAGAGACTGTCACTGCAAAGCTTTCTGGGGTCATTTCTCTTAAAGCCCGCCTTTTCATTACTGCTTCCAGTCTGTCATTATGTGACATTCCTGTGATGTGTGTTTCCCCAAACCCTACAGTATAACTCTTACAGTATTTAATCTGAGTGAATGCTGTGTGTAAGAGACTATCACTGCAAAGCTTTCTGAGTTAAATTTCTCTTAAAGCCCGTCTTTTCATTACTACTTCCAGTCTGGAATAGAACATGTGTATCCACTGGGCTTATCTAACTAATCAACAAAAATTAAAAAAAAAATAATTATAAACAAAATCATTTTCTGAAAAACAACATTTATGCAACTACAACAAATAAGTATTTTAATCTCTATGCTGTAAAGATTCTGTGTGCAAACATCTTCATTCCTTCTTGCATTAGCTAAATAATTACATTGTTCCATAATATCTAAGCATAGGTTCCCCGGAGAATAGATATCACTGGGACAGAACGGAATATAAAATATTTTAAATAGCTACAATGCCTTCCAACACATTTAATATGCTTCACAAACAACTAGTATACATCCTAATATGCTCATTGTTGAAAAATGAATGAATGGATTAGAAACTAATTTATTCCATAACATTCAATGAACATTAAAACTGAATTAAACAAGAACTCAGTTTCAGTACGTATTCACAAAAAGAACAGAGTGTCTGACTTTTCTCAAAGGAGGAAACATTTGACTCATGCTGAATTTGTGAACTTACATTTTACTTATGAAGACTTTTCCTCAAATGGTATTTTTGTATGTTATCTGTATATAAGTACTCAGTATAATACATATAGACTCATTATTGTTTTGTTACAAGGTGATTCATCATAGATTTTTCACACAGACTAAAGGTATCAGTACAGGCAGACATTTGTATATTGTGGTGATGCTGATAAAAAAGACTTTCAGCCCTGATGCATTATATCAGTGGCAGTCACTTCTGAGTCAGCGGTTAATACAGGAATAGTAATTAATAAGCTCAGCCAGATTCAATAGTAGTTTAGATCCATTTTGGAAGCAACAATGCTTTTCTTAGCTTTTCAACAGTATCTTTCATTCTATACAAGCCTAGTTTAGAATAAATTAAACTGAATGTGATATGTTCCTTTACCACAGCAAAATTGTGTACAGATTACCTTTGCTAAACTTTTCCTTTCAAAATGTACTAGATATTCTTGCCTGAAATAAGGGTCATCGGCTTAGTTATTCACTGTCTAAATGACTGACTCACAGAATAAAATGAGAGAAGGAAATAATGTGTATTCCTTGCTAGTCATACATACAAATAAACCATGAAAGGTTAGTACGGTAAAACATATACTGGTGAAAAGAAAGCCAGAAAAACATATTGCTCTGGATAAAAAAAAAATACTTTAAAGTAACTTAATAGCTGACGGCAAGCATTCAGAAGTACTACAATGTTCTATAAATGTAACTTAATAGCTGAAGGCAAACATTCAGAAGTAGTACAATGTTCTATAAATGCTGGAACGGTCACAGTGATATAAACTAAGACATCGTTTTGCGGTTCAGAAATGGCTTACTGGTGCCAGTCTGTAGTAACTAAAGTCTACAGATTTTAAAAGTAATTGCTATGCTACATTTCCATTGGAGCATATCACTGTAGCCTTGACTGACATGGTGGAATTGGAAAAGAAACAAAAATGTGTTCATTGTTGTAAATCTAGGTGGTTTCAAAACTGGAGCTACTTGCTTGAAAAAACTTCCACAATAAGCAGTCAGTGTGCAGAAATACATCTCCATAAACTGACAATAAGCTGATCATCGTTTAAAATTGTTATCTCACTTGTAAGATATTAACAGTGATTGATTTGTTACAGAACAGGCAATTGCAATACGATACTATACATTTCGTGAAAAAATACATCAGTCTTTATGCACAGTAGGAATTAAATTATTGACTTCCTCATAGACTCATAGATTTGTGCTAGGCTAACTGCCCTTGCGAGCCATTTTAAGCCTAGCCAATTATCCCTTGTGAGACTCAAATCCTGCACTTTGTGTTTGTAAGGCAAACACCTTAACCATTAGGCCACCCTCCCAACCCAAAAAAAATAACCACCCTGCTAGGTTTCAATCTCAGGACGCTATGCACTTGAGGCACAGCAATGCACCACTACATCAAACTAGCTGTAAACACCTCTGTAAGTCTTGAACCCCGGACCTTGCACACACTAGACAACATGAAGTACCACTAAGCCACGGTAGACATCTCCTGGCAGTATATATGTACTCTTTATGGAGTCTTGCATGCCTCCATCAAATGATTACTGATTTTTCACTTCATAAAGCAGATGCCAAAACCTAGACGTGAAGAGGTGACATTCAGTGTCTGGTTCATTTAACCTGCCTGATTTTCACTTATAATCACATTTTCCTCCAGCACTAATTGCACATGTACTGTACATATGTGCACTCATTACACATGTACTGTACATATGTGCACTCAGACATGTACTGTACATATGTGCACTCATTACACATGTACTGTACATATTTGCACTCATTACACATGTACTGTACATATGTGCACTCATTACACATGCACTGTACATATGTGCACTCATTACACATGTACTGTACATATGTGCACTCATTACACATGTACTGTACATATGTGCACTCAGACATGTACTGTACATATGTGCACTCATTACACATGTACTGTACATATTTGCACTCATTACACATGTACTGTACATATGTCCACTCATTACACATGCACTGTAAATATGTGCACTCATTACACGTACTGTACATATGTGCACTCATTACACATGTACTGTACATATGTGCACTCATTACACATGTACTGTACATATTTGCACTCATTACACATGTACTGTACATATGTGCACTCATTACACATGTACTGTACATATGTGCACTCATTACACATGTACTGTACATATGTGATCTCTATTTTAAGCATCTTCTTTTTTATTCATTTCATAGTGGTATTGTCACTAGTGTGTAATCTAGGCCACATTTTGAAAATATGCTTCTATGTATTATATTTGTCCCACTGTCATCTAGTCCTTCTGTTATGGTCCATTTCATAAGTATCTCATTTTCAAAAGTGTGCTGTTTTTCTACATTGTCTTCATGTTTTAGACAAGATTTGAATAATTAATTCATATTGTTGATCTACTTCTCCTACTAGAATTCAGAACAGTATCTCTTATTTCTTATTTATACTGTAATGTAACATTAGGCATACTTTCTGTTCTTAAACTGCCTTCACTTAATGTTCTTACTCCAATGCAGTGTGAGCACATAGTAACAGCATGCCAAATAATAATCCACTGCAGTGGTGGTTCTACACATTTTTAGAAGCTAGGTAATGCCAGGTGTAATACGTCTCCTGTGCTTATGCTGCAAGAAACACGTCTCTTCTGGCGGTAAGCTTTGGTACGTAAAAGGAGGTGCATGGCCATGTGCCGCCTTCCTGGATCTGCCCACAATAAATGCTGGAAGGGATGCTGCCTTTATATGTATAGTTCCTTGTTTGATACTGGCCACCACACATCCATGGAATAGTGTGAATTCTGTTAGAGCATCAGACAAGGTTAGCCCTGTAATACATTATGCTTTGCAGCTCCTATTAGCTATATTCTCATTATGTGTTTCTTCTCTGTATTTTTATTTTGATGAAGAGTATAATTTTATTATCTGTCCATTAAACCTCAACTTCTAAATTAGAACTTTACAGCAGCTCCTTTCTCAAATTTTGATTCTTCTTAAGCTCTCTGTCTAGTTGCAGATTTCAGCACCTTCCATAGACAATGCACATACCTTCCATCACAGCTCCCAAGGTAAGTCTGGACTAAGATATGAACATTTTGAAATTGCAGAAACATGTCACTCATTATTTGTCTGGTCTAGAGGGTGTTCATTTAATGCAATCCACCAATAATACAATCAATTAGATCCAAACTCACTCTATAGTGTTCTGCCTTCTTGTAAACTGTCTGGATTATTAGAAATCTTCTAAAAGGATTGGAATTAGATCCAGTCTGACTAACAGGAGTTAATCTCCAAGCCATAATCACTTTAGTATTTCATTTTTTAATAACACTGGAATCCATCTAGTCTTTGGTTTTGCGCTCTTTTGGAGCATGAATCTTCTATGGTCATTTTCAAAGCAGTATATGCAGACACTTGTGTTTTACAGGTGGCGGTGGTAGTGCATGTGTGTGTCTGTGTGTGTATGTGTGGTGTGTGTAGAGGTGTTTAATGGCAGAACTGCTAACCCAGTGGTAAAGCATTTTTGAAGGTGCACCATGCTGTTATATCTGTGCTTAAATGCAGCATTTTGAACAACTTTTATATGATAAAATAAGTGAGAACGTTTGGATCTGTTGCTGACACATAAAGTAGTAGTTCATAATCTGAAATGCAATACTCTAAAGCCGTCTTGACTTAAATCAGTAATTGAAGTGAGAGTTCTTGCTGTGACTGGATGCTTTTTATTGTATTTGTTTAATTGTTTTATTGACTATTTGTGTTTTATATTTAAATGTGGTTGAACTGCATCTCGGAATTTCTTAGTAGGCCTTTTAGTTGAGGTGCTAGGAGCATGAAAGAATAAAGTCCCTTTTAATTTTATTCTAGCCCTATTGTGTTCACAACTGAATAAGTAAAATGAGTGATTATGTAGTTAATGAAAGTCAGAAAGTCATTGTGAAATCTCTGCTGTTCTAGTACAGGAGTCAGCCGTTAAAATATATAATTTGAAGAAGATGACTGTACAAGGATTGCAGCCAGAGCATATATGTAGCAAAATGGCAAGAAGGCACAGTTACAATTAGCAATCATGTAAATGTTTTAAAATGGCAGTGAACATCTAGAAAACAGTGCTGTTATACAGTAGTAGATGGAGTTCTGACTTTCCATTTAACTGTTATAAACATTTTTAAACTTATATTTGAAAGAACTACTTTTGGCTTAGTATACTAGACTATTTATGATAAGAATGAAAAAAGTATAACTGCTGTACAAGTATTGCCCCACCAAACATAAGATCCCTGGTAAATATTCCAATAAGATAGTGAAAAGGTGCAGACTTAGTACATAGGTAGTTACCCTGCATGTAGCCCAGATGATTCAGGAGCCAAGCAGAACTTCCCAACTGCCACAGAGAATTGTCCACTTAAGTGACTTGCTCAGAGTTATACAGAAGGCAGATGGAGGTGAGGGGACTCACACCCTGGACTACAGGAAATAGCTTGTTTTCAGTTCTTTAGCCTTAGTCTTCTATACAAATTGCCAGATATGCACAACGTATAGAGGGGGATGCCATGCTCCCTCTGCTGATCTGCCCACAGTAATCATTGAGAAGGCAGTCTCCTTTATACATTGTCTCGTTTTCCATTCTAGCTATCATACCACCTGTGATGCCCTGTACATATGTGCACATATAGTTTATTAAAGTGTCACATTATGTATTAGGTGTCTCTGGCATCTATAAGTCTGACAATAATGAACAGGTGATAGTCTGCTTGAAATGTAGAAATAGCTGTGGAAGAAATGTTTGTCAGGAAATCTATTAGTGAAATGTAACTTTTTTAACATGAAATAATAATGCCTACACTCTCATTTTTTGGCTGGATGTTCAACTTATGTCCAATGTATTCTAAAGAGAGTGGCATGCCACAGTTGCTTTGTGATTAGTTACCCTATCACCTAATATAATAAGATGCCTTCCTGATAATGGTCTATCCTGGCATTTATTGTTACTTCTCTGAGTTTGCCCTGTTATTTAAAAAGTGAATTACTTGAGTTGTACTTTAACGATGATATAAGCGCGGAAGCACCTTAACAGGTGAAATAGTTTGATTGCCAGTAAATGCCCTGTTTAATTAATTAGAAGTTGTTTTACCTATTCATGTATTCCAACTGTTTCTGAAACCAGACAAGTCCAACTGAGTCAGACAACTTGAAAGTGTCACAATATAAGGTGAGGGGAATAAAGCTTGATTTGTGTATAATGTAAATCCATGTAAGTGTGTACAAAGTTATGTTTGTTACATACATACATACATACATATATACAAATATTTCAAGCATTAATGCCCTCCTAACCTCCCAATATACCAAAACACTTGTTCCCAGAAAGTTTCCAGACTGTTTTTAAAAATATCTAAATTAGTACTTGCTTTAATGTAATTTGGTAGTCTTTCCCATGTATCAGCTGCTCCTTCAGAGAGTTAGTACACTTCTCATTCCTATAGAATCTTCTACATAGGTTATCACTTTTTGATAACCCCAAACATTCCCAGAGGTAGTTGTCTCTAAATGTCCTGTATACTTGAATTAAATCTTCTCTTAGATATCTATAAGAGACACTGTACAAGTTCAGATATTTTAGTCTTTTATAATAACTTAAATTTTAACATCCATGGATGCCCTTAGTGTATTTCTGCTATACTCTTTCCAGTTTACTCATGCTTGTTTTCTTATAAGGTTTCCATATTGTTATTCTTTACACACATTTGGATCTAATGTAACTACAAACAATGACTTCATCATTTCTGATTTTCTAGACTTTATAAATCGTTTTACACAACCTATAGTTCTATAACTATCATTAACATATTGCTTGAAATGATTAGAAAAACTCAAAGCTGGATCTACCCATATACCCAGGTCCTTAAAGGAATTTACAGTTTCTATCTTGGTGTGCTGTATTAAATATTCATGTATCAATTTATGTCTCCCAAATCTCATATGCCTAGTTTCTGATGTATTTATCAGCATATTAGATTATTTTGAAATACAGGTGCCCAGTAGGAAGGTAGCTGGAATAAAGAAGCTGAACCACGACAAAGTAAAATCTTCTTTTTTAATACAAAATGGTGAGCGCTTTTGCAATGATGACCATTGCTTCATCAGACAGTTCATTCAAACAGCAACAGCACTTAAATACTTTAATTCATTACTAGAACAACCAATCCTACCACTCAATGTTAATTTAGCACTCGGCAATCAATTAATTACTATGGTTACGTTTTGCCCTTAGTTAATTACTGAAGTCAGAAAAACTCAGTAAAAAACACATGCACAAAATGTAAAGACAAGAACATGTGGATAAATATAAATAAAATACATAAAAAGTCAGTGAATAAACACATATACTCATGTTTCCCATTTGGTAACCACTTATGTGCATAGATATACGCATAAAATATGTACATAAAAATATATATAAAAGTATAAGCAGTATACACTCAACAACTTAATACATATATTCTGCCTAATAAATGTACATGTTGTCCACCTAGTAAATACATATGCTTTAATACATACAAATCAACAAATGCTTGTCTTTAATTATATCTATGCTAGAAGCAGCTCAAGAAATACTGTCATATTGACCCAAAACACATGCAGTGCTTTGTACACATGGAAAAGCACTAATCCTGACTAAGGGAATCAAGCCACCACAGGATACTTATACTTCACCTTACATAGCAGACACACCTATGGGAAACTGGGGGATGGAGTTAATTATTTACCCTCACATAGCAGACACGCCTATGGGAAATTGGGGGAGGGTGGCTAATTACTTACCCTCACATAGCAGACACACCTATGGGAAATTGCGGGAGGGTAGCTAATTTATGTGTGACATGTCTCAGGAAGCCAAAGCACCAGGTAAAAACTCTCATGGACTTAGTGAGAGTCTGAAGATTCTGAGCAGAATGTACCCCAGTGGAGAACTGAACCAGGGAACCAACTGCAGTGACGTATCAATGCACCCCAGCAGAGAACTGAACCAGGAACCAACTACAGTGAGGCAGCAATGCAAATCATTGTACTACTATGCCACTCTGGGTTTAATTTCTCCAAGTCTTTTGGGTTGCTAATGCCATGACAAGAATGGACCCTATTTCTAAGTCAAAGTATGAATAACGTCTATGACATTAGTATTGTTTCACTCCTTGAAGTTAGCCAAAAGTGCTTTTTGCAGCACCCGCAATGTGTCCACAGCTGACTGTATTGATTGCATCGCGATTACATCACTAATGGTAAAGCATATTATATAGCATACGTAGATGGTATGTAAATGTAGTAGATAAATAGCGTGCATCAAATAAATACAGTCTCAGACCTTAGGGAATGTAACAGAGAAAGTAAATACAATCGGGGTGGGTAGATGGGATAAAGCATGATAAAAAGTGCAAGTTAAAATACCGGTAATGAAGATACCATGATAATGTTACATGTGATCAGAATATTTTAGATGCGTGATTAGAGTATTTTAGATGCATGATCAGAATATTTTAGATGCATGATTAGAGTATTTTAGATGCATGATTAGAGTATTTTAGATGTAACTTGCAGTTTAGTATCATGTATTGACTGTATGAGTTCATTGATACGAACATTTCTGACTGTCACCTGTTGTAGGAGCATCAGACAAAATTCTAATCTGCAATTTACCAAGATTTTAGCTCCTGCTGTAAATCAGTGTGAACATTCCCTTAAAGAGCACTCTATCAACAACATTTACAACATACAGAACAGGCATGACATTAATTTAGTACACCGACTGGAGAGGATTCATGTTCCAAAACAGTACAGAACCAAAGACAAGATGGATTCTGTGGACAGATCTTAACAACATTTCCATAGTGCTAGAGAAAGCCTTTGATAAAGGCTTTCATAAATTGATTATTGAAGTTGGTAAAGCAGCTGTCTTAAACATTGTAGAACTAAGTTTACAGTGCTTAGCCTGTTTCTTATATTACCTGACACAAACTGTTTTAAGAGTTTTTAAACAGGATTGGACCAATATTTAATCTAATATATAATTCTCCTAAAATGAGCAGGTTATATCAGCATATCACTTTTGAAAGTAATATAACTCATTTCACCATAGAAGTGGTGGGTTCTGAAGTATCTGTCTGAATGTTTTATCAGAATATATATAACGCTTTTAACAAAGAAATTAATTTGTTTGATATGATGTATGCATATTTTAATGAACTAATAGCTGTTAAATAACTGTTTCATTAGTCCTGGGTTTGAGTCATTTGGCCTCTATTTGTCTAATAAATGACTCGAAATAAGTCACTTAACCATACAGTACTCACAGGCAGACTCTAAAAATGGTCATTGTGTAATAGATTTCTATCCCAGTTAATGAATACAAGCAAACAAATAAATTGCAAAGGTTGAATGTGGTAGGACCACATTTCTGTCATTTGTATTCTCCAAGAAGTGTTAAAATGATTTATTGCATGTAATTGTCTCTAGGTCCAGTAATATTATTCATAATTATTTTAATTAACTGTTTATGTAGTGGTAATGTCATTTAGAATGTACTGATTTGTTAGTCTGGCTATATTTTATTCATAAGGTAGCCTCAGTGTGCAGAACTGTCTTCAGGGTACACTTGAAGAGAAAACTGGTGGTGTAACTCTTAAGGTCTGACACTTGGTTCAATCACAGTACCTTAGCAAGAGGTACTAATACTGAACATATACTGCTCAATATCAACAAAGACTTGTAATCAGCAAAGGAGTGCAGCAGTAAATAGTCATAATCGATACATCCCAGACAGTATACTCCTTAATCAGATACAAGTAAATGTGAGTTGTTGACTATGAATGTAGGGTTTATGATTGGCTCACTTTAATAGTTAACAACAGATAGGAAGACTTAACCCCCAGAAAATAATAAACATGTTTTATCTGTTACAGAAGTGAGGTTAGGGAAGAGATTGTGAGTGATGAGAGGAAGTTAGGTTGCAACCGTTATTATATTCTGTGTGTTGTGAAAGACTAAATGTATAGGTCTTGGAAACAATGTCTAGCCTCTCAGGATTTATATTACTTGGTACTTTCTACTATATCACTGTATTTGGCATGTCTATGCCAATTTTGCATCCTGACAATTTTACCAAAATGGGTTAATTTATCAGGTAAAGTAAATAAGAGATTATTTACCAGCTTTAATATGTAAATTATTAATTATTCTTAAATAATCAAAGTCTTTGTTTCCTGCCTGTAGATGTGAAAGCTTCAGTTTTTGAATACCACATTTTTTGAATGGATAGTTCTAAGTATAAATATGGCAGTAGACAGGAACAAGGCTATATAGAAATTGCCTGCTTTCTTTAGTTAAGCATTTGCTTAATCACCCATCTTAAGTATGTAATTTACCGGCAGTATTATAATAGAGAAAAGACTAGAATGTTTTATCTAAAGGCAAAATGAACCTGTCAGATTTTTTATTTGTATCTAAGTTAAGTCTTAAAATTATTTTTACGTTGCCCTAACTTTTTTCTTCTCTGGAATAACAAGTTATACTTATTATCCAAATAAGACTAACTATAACAGAGGCAAATATTTAATATTTGGAATTCAGCACTGAAATCAGTCTAAAATATAACACCAGTGATGGATATTTTCTTTGATTATGAATAATGGAAATCTGTGTTTCCTTCAAAGTGCTGAAACGTTCACTATAGATGCAAACACAACCCCAGTATATCGGCTTGGAGAGAGCTAAAAGCACTGCATTGTGGTAATCAGGAGCGGCCTTAGGTCAACTGGTGCCCTAGGCAAAAGAGCTCCACGATGCCCCCCACCACACCACCCGGTGCCCCATCCTGGTCTAACTACATTAAATAAATACTGGAAAAGCGCCTCCTGTTAGAGCGGCGCCCGAGGCGGCTGCCTAGTTGGCCTATGCCTAAGGCCGGCTATGGTGGTAATTAATACTATGTGATGATACCATCAGTTCTCAGTACTGCTCATTGTTTTGTTCTGCACTATGAAGAAACATTCTTTCTTGTTAATTTAGGTAAATTCAGTTTTGTTGTGTATGTACTAAAATAATTTCACTAACTTCCTCACAAGAATGGTATATTTGTGCTCTTCATGTAATTATTAGCTATACACATTCAGTAATTTTAAAGACTCTGTGATGTAGCATGTTTTTAATTCTAGTTTTCCTTTTGTTGTGGTCACTTAATATAGAAATGAAACCACTTGAACACAATTTCATTGTCCCATCAATCAATATTCAGAATCTCAAATATAACATACAAATTATTCCCCTTTCCAAATGTATGAGTGTCTAGATGTGTCTGAGCTTATATCTATGTATGTGTGTGTGTGTGTGTGTGTGTGTGTGTGTGTGTGTGTGTGTGTGTGTGCGTGTGCGTGCGTGTGCGTGTGTGTGTGTGTGTGTGTGTGTGTGTGTGTGTGTGTGTGTGTGTGCCTGTGAGTGGTGTGTGTGTGTGTGTGTGTGTGTGTGTGTGTGTGTGTGTGTGTGTGTGTGTGTGTGTGAGTGTGTGTGTGTGTGTGTGTGTGTGTGTGTGTGTGTGTGTGTGTGTGTGTGTGTGTGTGTATATATATATATATATATATATATATATATATATGTGTATATATTTATATAGTGTTGTTTATAGCTGCATGTGTATGTTTGTGTATCTGTTATATGTGGGTGGTGTATGTTTATATGTTTATATGAATGTGAATATGTCTATGTTCTTATCTATGTCACAGCCAAAAAGTAACAATACTTGCCTAAAAGAAATGCTATTTATAATGTTTGTGTCTTTCGGCTTTTCCTGGTTAGGGGTCGCCACAGCGTAACTCCAGTCCGCTAATGATTGGCAGTAGATTTTTTTATGTGCTAGCTTGCCAGGCCTAACGCACAACCTTCAATGAAGGAATGCCCATTCATGCATGTTGCCACACAGAAGACACTCTAACTGAGAATCAAACGGGCAACGTCTAACTGTGAGGCGACAACACTACCGCAGCACCACCACCGCAGTCTTAAAAGAAATGCTATTTATAATATGTAATTAAAATCAAAACGTAATTAAAGTCAGTAAGTACTGTAATATTGTCTAAATATAATTTAATAGGTTCAGCATTTATAATACTTGCAATTCCCAAGCTGTGTAGTTGTTTTTTAAATTCTGATGGGGTTTAATCACAGTGATGTGGAGGCTGACCATGGCTAAGTGAACCATGCCTAATACAAGATCATGTTTTTGCACTATTACTGACTTGCATGTACAATAATCTAGATACTGAACTGCTGCAAAGAGATTGAGATCTTTTAGCAAAAAGCCACTAAAATAGATTATATATCAATAAAACAGTTTCTACATAAATCAAGAGACCTTTGTGATACTGAGGATCAGGGGGAAAATTACCAGTTGCAAGCAAAGTCCTAATTTTGTGAAAAAAGTAAGACACAAATGGGAATAAACGAAAAAGCATTATACAATAATTCATCTCCTTCTTTCTGCTTAGATAGCCCTATCTGTGGGTTCTATAAAAGCAAAGATAAAAATAACTGCTGCAAAGAAAGGGAAGCCAGCAAGTTTGGGCAGGCGGATTTGCAGATCATTGTCATGTGAGTCTGTGACTGCAGACAACTACACTCGACTGATTGGCAGATCATTGTCATGTGAGTCTGTGATTGCAGACAACTACACTCATACATCTTCAACTGTCCACAATTTCAGTCTCTGTACAAATCTTTGTCTCATATTTTTGGCCTGTTACTCATAAGGTTTGTGGTTTTCTGGTAAATCATTGAGGATTGAAGTCACTACCATAATGACATGCATTCTGGTATCATACATTATATCCTTATCATTAGTTTAAGTGTAAAAGAGCAATATTTAACATCTGTACTTGATTTCTGATCCTCCATTATTTTTGACTTTGTCCATAATTTTTTTCACCAAGAGGTTGAGAGGTATGATACACTATCAAGAAAAATATCAAGTGTGTACTAATAGACATTGATCTCACTTTCCCAAATACATTTGCTATAAATAAAGATTTCTCACAAACATAAATTAGCCAGATTTTACCCTTCATATGTTGAAGACTAGACAAAATTAAATTTTACAATGTGTACTTTTTTTTGGTTGCTTTTAACATGTTTGTCACATCTTGGCTAAGAAAATGTTAATGTTTAGTCAAAGTTATGTTTCTGAACTAGACATTTCCAGACTAGATATTGTGGGACTTTTTTTTTTCAGAATCACTTAAAACTCTTTCCTGCACTGAAGAGTACAGCGTTAAATTCCTCCCACCTCCATTTGCCTAAAGTTTGACTCGTTTAAGTCATTTGATCGGAGAGTGCTCCAAGGTCTCACCTGAAAAGGGACACATGTCCACTGGGCCTCCCCTGTTAAGAAATGTATGCAAATAAAAAAAAAGTATGCCATTCTACTAGAATGGACTAGAATGGACTAGCACCCCATTTAGGATTTGTTGCTATGCTTTATACTTTATACCCATTGAAGGACAGAATTAAACATATAATCAATTAATAAATTATAGCTTCAGAGGTGTATATCCAGATATCATCATGGCTTTATTAATTGTACACTTATTTATTTATTTATTTGTTACCAGGTAAGTAGTCAGGTCCAAGGAACCATCATCAAAACCTGAAGTACTAAGTAGTATTTGGGTCTATATTAGGTCAACGAATGATTAAATATTTGAATCTGAAAAGGTCGACCTTTACAGATCGAACATTTAAATGTTCGAAATGTTTAAAAAAAAAAAACAAAAAAAAAATACAAAGTGACAAAAACAAAAGCCAAAGGGTGTAAGTAGGGGGGCAAGCAACCTTGCACCCCAACACCCCTCTACTTAAATATACCAACTCCAAGATCGTGTTTCCCATTTCCGCACTGTAGTGCACTGATGTGTGATCTCAGAGTTGGTATATTTAAGTAGTGGGGGTGCAGGGGGGCTTGCCTCCCTGCTAAAACCCTTTTCTGTTACTTTTTTTGGTTTAATTTAAATGTTCAATCTCTAAAGGTTGACCTTTAAGGTTGACCTTTAGAGATTCAAACATGTAATCGTTTTTTGATGTAATATAGGCCCTTAGTATTTCATGCAACTTACAAGTGCAGTTCACAGTATAAACTGCCATATGCAATGTGTAAAGCAGGACATAAAGAGAAATCATTGGCAGTAATTAGCAAAATTGTTAGTGTTGTCAAGTCACAGCATGATATAAATTTTGTACATTAACATTTGTAGGAAGACATTTCTAAGCAATCAGATGTTTTTATTCTTTAGATAAAGGAACTAGCAGATTAGTAATGATGTATCATATATGGGAGTACCAATTGGTAAGGTATATAACAGATTAGTAATGATGTATTATATATGGAGGTGCCAGTCGGTAAGATATATAACAGATTAGTAATGATGTATTATATATGGAGGTGCCAGTCGGTAAGGTATGTAACAGATTAGTAATGATGTATCATATATGGGAGTACCAGTCAGTAAGGTATGTAACAGATTAGTAATGATGTATTATATATGGAGGTGCCAGTCGGAAAGGTATGTAACAGATTAGTAATGATGTATTATATATGGGAGTACCAGTCGGTAAGGTATGTAACAGATTAGTAATGATGTATCATATATGGAGGTGCCAGTCAGTAAGGTATGTAACAGATTAGTAATGATGTATTATATATGGAGGTGCCAGTCGGTAAGGTATGTAACAGATTAGTAATGATGTATCATATATGGGAGTACCAGTCAGTAAGGTATGTAACAGATTAGTAATGATGTATTATATATGGAGGTGCCAGTCGGAAAGGTATGTAACAGATTAGTAATGATGTATTATATATGGGAGTACCAGTCGGTAAGGTATGTAACAGATTAGTAATGTATTATATATGGAGGTGCCAGTCCGTAAGGTATGTAACAGATTAGTAATGATGTATTATATATGGAAGTGCCAGTTGGTAAGGTATGTAACAGATTAGTAATGATGTATTATATATGGAGGTGCCAGTCGGTAAGGTATGTAACAGATTAGTAATGATATATCATATATGGGAGTACCAGTCGGTAAGGTATGTAACAGATTAGTAATGATGTATCATATATGGGAGTACCAGTCGGTAAGGTATGTAACAGATTAGTAATGATGTATTATATATGGAGGTGCCAGTCGGTAAGGTATGTAATAGATTAGTAATGATGTATCATATATGGGAGTACCAGTCGGTAAGGTATGTAACAGATTAGTAATGATGTATCATATATGGGAGTACCAGTCGGTAAGGTATGTAACAGATTAGTAATGATGTATTATATATGGAGGTGCCAGTCAGAAAGGTATGTAGCATATTAGTAATGATGTATCATATATGGGAGTACCAGTCGGTAAGGTATGTAATAGATTAGTAATGATGTATTATATATGGAGGTGCCAGTCGGAAAGGTATGTAACAGATTACTAATGATGTATCATATATGGGAGTACCAGTCGGTAAGGTATGTAACAGATTAGTAATGATGTATTATATAAGGAGGTGCCAGTCGGAAAGGTATGTAACATATTAGTAATGATGTATCATATATGGGAGTACCAGTCGGTAAGGTATGTAACAGATTAGTAATGATGTATCATATATGGGAGTACCAGTCGGTAAGGTATGTAACAGATTAGTAATGATGTATTATATATGGAGGTGCCAGTCGGAAAGGTATGTAACAGATTACTAATGATGTATCATATATGGGAGTACCAGTCGGTAAGGTATGTAACAGATTAGTAATGATGTATCATATATGGGAGTACCAGTCGGTAAGGTATGTAACAGATTAGTAATGATGTATTATATATGGAGGTGCCAGTCGGTAAGGTATGTAACAGATTAGTAATGATGTATCATATATGGGAGTACCAGTCGGTAAGGTATGTAACAGATTAGTAATGATGTATCATATATGGGAGTACCAGTCGGTAAGGTATGTAACAGATTAGTAATGATGTATTATATATGGAGGTGCCAGTCAGAAAGGTATGTAGCATATTAGTAATGATGTATCATATATGGGAGTACCAGTCGGAAAGGTATGTAACAGATTAGTAATGATGTATTATATATGGGAGTACCAGTCGGTAAGGTATGTAACAGATTAGTAATGATGTATCATATATGGAGGTGCCAGTCAGTAAGGTATGTAACAGATTAGTAATGATGTATTATATATGGAGGTGCCAGTCGGTAAGGTATGTAACAGATTAGTAATGATGTATCATATATGGGAGTACCAGTCAGTAAGGTATGTAACAGATTAGTAATGATGTATTATATATGGAGGTGCCAGTCGGAAAGGTATGTAACAGATTAGTAATGATGTATTATATATGGGAGTACCAGTCGGTAAGGTATGTAACAGATTAGTAATGTATTATATATGGAGGTGCCAGTCCGTAAGGTATGTAACAGATTAGTAATGATGTATTATATATGGAAGTGCCAGTTGGTAAGGTATGTAACAGATTAGTAATGATGTATTATATATGGAGGTGCCAGTCGGTAAGGTATGTAACAGATTAGTAATGATGTATCATATATGGGAGTACCAGTCGGTAAGGTATGTAACAGATTAGTAATGATGTATTATATATGGAGGTGCCAGTCGGTAAGGTATGTAACAGATTAGTAATGATGTATCATATATGGGAGTACCAGTCGGTAAGGTATGTGACAGATTAGTAATGATGTATCATATATGGGTGTACCAGTCAGTAAGGTATGTAACAGATTAGTAATGATGTATTATATATGGAGGTGCCAGTCAGAAAGGTATGTAGCATATTAGTAATGATGTATCATATATGGGAGTACCAGTCGGTAAGGTATGTAACAGATTAGTAATGATGTATTATATATGGAGGTGCCAGTCGGAAAGGTATGTAACAGATTACTAATGATGTATCATATATGGGAGTACCAGTCGGTAAGGTATGTAACAGATTAGTAATGATGTATTATATATGGAGTTGCCAGTCGGAAAGGTATGTAACAGATTAGTAATGATGTATCATATATGGGAGTACCAGTCGGTAAGGTATGTAACAGATTAGTAATGATGTATCATATATGGGAGTACCAGTCGGTAAGGTATGTAACAGATTAGTAATGATGTATTATATATGGAGGTGCCAGTCAGAAAGGTATGTAACATATTAGTAATGATGTAACTTATATGGGAGTACCAGTCAGTAAGGTATGTAACAGATTAGTAATGATGTATTATATATGGAGGTGCCAGTCGGAAAGGTATGTAACAGATTAGTAATGATGTATTATATATGGAGGTGCCAGTCGGTAAGGTATGTAACAGATTAGTAATGATGTATCATATATGGGAGTACCAGTCGGTAAGGTATGTAACAGATTAGTAATGATGTATTATATATGGAGGTGCCAGTCGGTAAGGTATGTAACAGATTAGTAATGATGTATCATATATGGGAGTACCAGTCGGTAAGGTATGTAACAGATTAGTAATGATGTATTATATATGGAGGTGCCAGTCGGTAAGGTATGTAACAGATTAGTAATGATGTATCATATATGGAGGTGCCAGTCAGTAAGGTATGTAACAGATTAGTAATGATGTATTATATATGGAGGTGCCAGTCAGTAAGGTATGTAACAGATTAGTAATGATGTATTATATATGGAGGTGCCAGTCGGTAAGGTATGTAACAGTTTAGTAATGAAGTATTATATATGGAGGTGCCAGTTGGTAAGGTATGTAACAGATTAGTAATGATGTATCATATATGGGAGTACCAGTCGGTAAGGTATGTAACAGATTAGTAATGATGTATCACATATGGGAGTACCAATCCGTAAGGTATGTAACAGATTAGTACTGATGTATTATATATGGAGGTGTCAGTCGGTACGGTATGTAACAGATTAGTAATGATGTATTAAATATGGAGGTGTTGATCAGTAAGGTATGTAACCGATTAGTAACACTGTATTATATATGAAGGTGCCAATCAGTAAGGTATGTAACACTGTGATGAAGGAAGTAGCTGTGAGTAGGTTAGCTGATACCTTGGGTCTACTTTATTCTCTCAAAAGCTTAAAAGGGCGAATACAAATAGCACGACACATAAAGAGCGAACCAGAATAAGTCAAACGTACTAAATGGTGAAATTTAAAACCTCGAACCGTCATAGTCGGCTAACCCACTGCCCGCAACACACTACCTACCCAAACACAATAAAAAGAACACAAACATACATTAAACAAAACCCTACTTCTAACCGTAAATTAAATCACCAAAACCCTACTGCTAACTCTACACTATACCCCACATACACAACTATCTATGCACTATCCTTAACCCCTTCCTAACCCTAAGGTCCGTAACTACCGCACACTTCCCCTACGGAGCTATACCCAAACAAACTAAATATTCCACACACATACACTTTACAAAACCCTACACTAAACCTTACAAAAATTACCTACCTATTCACTTACCTTAACCCGCACCCTAACCCTAAGGTCCGTAACTATCACACACTTACCTTACGGAGCTATACCACAGACGGGCCAACTATGACGATTCAACACTTCTCTTTTCGCAGTTTTGTTCATTCGACATATTCACAGTTCACTTTTTACATGTTGCGCTATTTGTATTCACCCTTTTCAGCTTTCAACAGAAAAAATAGACCCGATACCTTCATATGGATCCTATTAGTGAGGTGCCAGGTTTGATTCTGACAGATACATGGACCTGCATTCAAGGTGCAGGCAGCTTGAAAAGTAAGAATATGGTACAAGACAGTAAAATAAATATGTAGCAGTGAACAAGATATATATATATATATATATATATATATATATATATATATATATATATATTCACAGACTTAGATTAGATGTTCGAGGTTTCGAGGTGATGGACAGATGAACTTTGATTTAATCTGATGTAGTCTTTGATAGATAGGACAGCATCAGGGTAGAAGTAAAACAGAGATGATTATAATTGGAAGTAATAGTACTTGTACATAATGTGGAGTGCAGAGGTAACTAATACAATATATAGCTACACAAACAGATTGAATGATGAAATGTCAAACATGAATACAAATGAATATTAATGTTGAGAAATTTTAGCATAACTTTATTAGTAAATGAAAGTCAGTTAAAACAAGGAAAAAACAATTCTAAGTGTATGTATGCAATACAATTCAATGTGCAAGGACATTCAAAAAATGTTAACATTGTGGCGCTAGCAAAATGTTTAAGGACTAAGTTATGTTTGACAGGTGCTGGACTTTTATTCCCAGCAGTTATGAAAGTGGCAACAGTTCTGATTTATTTTATTTAGTAGAATCCACTTTAGTTCAGGAATTTGGTTGATGTTTCACACAATAGCGAAAGTTATTATAAACAATCATGCTGTGTAATTTGGATAACTTAAAGAGCCCCTACTGTCTTAGAATAATACTCTACTAAAGCCCAGGGACAGTAAGTGAGTTCATTCTTAGGTGGGTATGTGAGTAAAATTTATTGCCAGAAACAGTGCCTTATGAAAACTATGAATAAGTGGAAAGAAAGAAAAAGCTGTATGTAAAGCATGAAGCAGCTGAAATAATATTATCTTGACTTGGTAAAGAAAATAGAAGCACTGCATACTGT
Source organism: Protopterus annectens (assembly GCF_019279795.1). Classification (NCBI taxonomy): domain Eukaryota; kingdom Metazoa; phylum Chordata; order Ceratodontiformes; family Protopteridae; genus Protopterus; species Protopterus annectens. The sequence continues at coordinate 5,082,642 of NC_056739.1, read as the reverse complement.
AAAATTGCATAAAATATAATTTTCTGTTCAAAAACTAAAGTAATTCCATTTAAGTCATAACTACTGCTAGAGGGACACTGCTTTGTAATAGACATGAGCCATTGCTTGTAATAAATATGCTAGCACTTTGAGTCACAGTAAACAGGAGGAGTGCATTATTAGAGGATCAGAAAAATGACAAACTGCACGCTGATCACCAGAATTGTTAGGGTATGCTGACCCTTAAATTATGTTGGTAGAATTGGGAGAAGGACATATTTTATATAATTTCTGGCATCACCAAAGTTAACTAATTAGTATGATATTTCTTAGTAACCTGCCTCAGAATAACTTACTTGTTCCAGTCTTCTACTGTCTTATCTCTAGCTACTTTGCAAAAATTTCTTGTACTAAATAAACTGAATTATAGGGAAAAGTAGCCAATGCCTATGTTTATTTTACAGCATGTGTATGGGTTTGTCAGCACACCACAAAGAAATCAAACTCATTCTGAACTTTAGTCTTCTTCTTCTTTTGGCTTTTAGGGGTCACCACAGCAGATCATCTGTCTGCTCATGATTGGCAGTGGAGTTTTACGGTGTCAAGTTGCCAGCCTGATGCCCAACCTTCCAAGGAAGGCACACTCACATGCATGCAAACACTCATGCCTAGGGCCAAAATAGAGTGCCCAATCCACCTACAGCATGTCTTTGGGAGGAAACCGGAGCACCTGGAGGAAACCCACGTGACCACAGGGAGGACATGCAGACTCCGCACAGAAGGCACCCCAGCCGAGAATCGAACCGGAGAACCTCTTGCTGTGAGGTAGCAACGCTAACCGCTGCACCACCATGGCCGCCCCTATTCTGAACTTTAGTATAGAAACTTAAATTACAATGCACTAGCTATTCCAAGCCCTATGCATAACAATCTATGGTCTCTGTCACTCTGGATAGTGAAAATACAAGAAATGCAAACAAAAATGTCATGGGAGGACAGAAATGACAATTTAGAAACCTCATTCAGCATTACTTCCTTACTACAAATGAATGCAATCATTCATAACATTAATCTAATAAAATAGTAGAAGCTATTGATGGGACAAAATAGTCATTAGAATGATACATCACTGTTTGAAAAGGCAGAAAGAATTTGGAATACAGTGGTGGGCAGCGCATGCCTTGTGAGCAATCACAAATTTTCCCAATAACTGGAATAATATATACATCTTTTAAATCATAAAGAGGATTTATTTATGTGAAGGAAATTGAAACTACTATGTAAGTAACAATACTACAGAGTTGTCGCACTAAATTAACCAGTTCACTGCATGTGGGAAGTAAGCATGGTACCACAGACAGTTATGTTCCATGTGTAATTCATTTGGTAGTGAAGCAGTGAAATAATTACTGGAAATTATGAAAAACTGAATGAATCCTACTTTGGCAAGCTGTGGATAGCACAGGTTAAAATACTACAAACTTATTATTCCAGAGCTGCTCTTCATGTAAATCCAAACTTTTGATTTTAATCAGCAAACTATATCCAGTTCTGTAACATAGTGTGATTTCCAATAAAAGTCAATGTGCCACAGGCACAGCAAATGTTACCCAGTGCAAACCCTGCTGATGCCATTTGTTTAGAAAAAGTAACCACCTATGTTTTTTCTATATTTTGCCCCAACAATTAGCTGGATGCATTCTTACCATGTAACATGATGTGTTTGTGTGAAAGGGATTGAAATACTTCACAACAGAAACATATATTTTGCAGCCATGTTCTTACTTAGATGTGGTTTACCATGCCAGAAACGGAATGTACCAAGGAGACAATTTTTATATTACGAGATCCTGCAAACTTCCTAAAAAAAGAAATTAGTTCAGCTGTTACTGTCTAAGACAGTTTATTTCATTTGATCAAGGTGAATTGAGGTATGCCTCATCAAAAAAGAGGTACTTAACTTAGTATCAGCATCATCATCATAGAACAAACCAAAATACTTCTCAAAAATAGTTGTGGAGCCTTTATTTTACAGAAAGATGTTCAGCTACGTAATATTAAAACAAGGTCTGGTGTTAAAATGGTTCTTATACTGTAGAGGCTGCATGTGAATAAACTAAAATATTCCTTAGAAAAGCAGTTTTGATGGTATTTATGTCCTTTTGTACTAGAATTATTTTCACTTTGTCATGGGTATTATTGTCGGGGGATAGTCTATGTGGAGTGCTGCTTGACTGCAGTCAGATGAAGTTTATACTGCATTAGCTGTTTTCTGAATTGACAAAATAAGAGGAAGTATGTCAGCTATGTTGCTATGTGGTACAATTTCATTGTCAAATGAACTATAATACATACTGAAAACATAATTATTGTAGCTCATATTTTAAACAGAATTTCTATCACTTTATTGACAAATAAACCAAAACGGTATTTTTGTGTATGTGTGTGTGTGTGTGTGTGGGGGGGGGGGGGGGGGGCAACTTAAAATTCCACCACGGCTTTTTATGCTACATTAACTGTGAAATCACACAACATTGTGGGTAGGGTGAATGGTCCATATTCCCAAATTACCACTATATTACAGAGTCCACATACAACTTTATGAGTAAAAAGGGATTTAACTAAACCCACTACACAAATGTAGGTGTGTCTCCTGTTGACTTGCTTAAATCCATTTATCTCAGAGAAAGTATATAAATGTAAAAGGAAGGCAAATGTCATTTAACAGCAGTTTGTTTTCCCTTCTTAAATGAAGGAATTAGATAATTAGTTTTTAACACTTGGATTTTTCTAGAATAATATTTTAGTTATCTATGCATATACAGCATATTCAGGAGACTGTTCCCCTTTGGTGTGGTAGTTTCTGTAAAACACTGCTAGCTGGACAGAATGATTCAGACTCACAATCATTGTTAGTACAACATTTGATGTGAGAGTTGAACAGGTCTTTCATTAAACTATTTCATTGTAAATAGTTGCATGAGGTGGATTGTACACGAAGGGTTGCAACCAGAAATTCTGCATAAGGTAGAAACATCCAGAAAAATGTTTTCCATTATATTCACACAATTTGCTGGTTCAAAGGGATATAAAGTTAGCTTCTCCAGTGTAGGGTTAAAATCCCAAGAGGGCCTCATAAGTCTGCTTTGTGGTCTCAAGGGAAGAAACTCATATTTTTGAAGGTATTATCAAAGGGTTCTGCTGTATCTGTGAATCAACTAGTACACAAGCACACGCATGAACTTTGCTAAATGGATAAGTCAGTCTTAATTTAAATAATCCTTGACCTCAGTATAGGATAAGGTGAATGATCTAGACCTTGCGAAGCAAAGCATTGCTCAGAACTCTTACACTTTTTTGAAGGCAAGTCTTTTTTCTTAAATATCCTGGTTTTCTTTAATATGATCTTGACATGCAGAGAAAAGGAAATGATGTTTTGAATTAAAATCTCAAGCAACAAGCTGACTAATTCTGAGTTGTGAGACCAGGATGTATTATGCTGCTTTGTTAATATGCCAGTAAGGACTTTGGTAGAGTTAAAGGAAATGATGGACAAAGTAAAACAGCCGCCTTCATCAAAATGGAGATAAGTTTAGACTCACATTGCCAAGCTTTGCTTTAGTAGCACCTCCTAAATTACAGGGAATAGAGGGAAAGTATATATTAATGTCTGAGTCCATGAAAAGTAAAATGCATTTATCATCCAAATGCTATCATGAGCAATGAGCCATAGATAGGATGGAGCAAAGAGGTAGGTGCCAAGGGGCCAAGCTGTTAGTGGGTGTGATCTAGTCAGCAGTGCAGAAGTGGAGTACCAGTAATGCAGTGACAGCAGTCATTGGGAATGTAAATTTAACATTCAGTTTATTCATTTAAACAATCATGGTTGTATGACTGTGCATCTGTTTAAATGAATGCATACTATGAAGTTTGAATGAACCAGCATGGATGTACAAGAGAAATTGAAAAGGAAGGCTTTATTTTTTTACTCTTTAACTTTGAAGAGGAGCTCAACCTTAATTTGAGAGGGCATAAATCTGGGGACTGCCCAGGGCAGCAATTTAGGTGGCTACTACTCTGCTGAGATGGATGGCATAACGTCCTACCTCTGGGAGACCCACATGTGAATGATATATTCATACACATAGAGTAGATTTGCCTACTTGCAGTGTATAAACTATGTTTAGTATGCTGCCATTCAGGTTCATAGGTATGTTTTAGGCTAACCACCACAAGGACATTTTTAAGCCTAGCCATGCATCCCAAATCTCTGACAAGTTCTGATACCGTTGTTAAGTGTAAGCAGGAGCCTGGGAGATGAACACTTTACAGGTTGTCTATGTCCATTAGAGACATAGGCGCCAAATCAGGGATATATTTCCTGTTCCCCCACCAACTGTCCGGGTTACTCTTATATTGGGTTAGGGTGAAACTCTGCTTCACATGAATGGGGTTCCTGTTCATGAAAGGGGGTGGTCTCTGGGATACATACCTGTCTCTCCACTAATACCTAATTATATCTCAGGCAAGGTTTAAGTCTTTAGAATAGGTAATTTTGGTGTTGTTTGTTTTGAGGCTTTGCAGGAGGTCCATCAGGGTGGGGTCTTGCAATGCCTTGTATGCCAAACATAGATCTCCCCTACACATCCTGTAGGAGACTGAATACTGGGTTAGAGTCTTGAGGTTGTCTGCATAGGACATGTTAATTATGCCTTGTATTCTTTTAGGGAGGAACCTCTGTGGATGTTCCAGTTGTTGGATGTGCCTGGTTAGGTACATATCAAAGAGGGCATTGCACTCGATGATAGGTCTGATGAATTCCAAATGCAGTGGAACAATGACCTGCTTAGACCTAGATGTCATATCTTTATAAGTTGCACAACATAGACTGATTTCCTCAGTACTGTAGACATGTGATGGTCAAAGGCTAAATTACTGTCTATATGTGTTCCCAAGTCCCTGGCTACAGGGTTGGGGTGTGTTGTCAATATGATAGTTGCTGGGGTAGATGACTTCTGTAAGGATACTATTATGCATTTCTTGGAATTTAGTTTTAGTCCATGGCTCTGGCACAAGTTATTTGTCTGTGTCAGCCCTTCTTGAAGAGCATTTGTGTTGGTGGAGGGTTCTATGACTGTTCCTAATTTGCAATCATTTGCAAATTTAGTCAGCCAGAGGCCCTGAGTTCACAGAAGTAAATGCCACATAGTAATAGCCCCAGGACCAATCCCTGAGGGTCTGTGCTTGTGAATGGATTCTTTATAGGGGTGAATGCCCCAATTTTAAATTCCTGGGTCCTGTCTATGAGTCAGCTGGCTATCCACTGGTGGCATAATGGTTTATACCTAACCTCTTGAGTTTGTCAATGATAAGTCTGCCTTGTGGTCTCAAGGGAAGAAACTCATATTTTTGAAGGTATTATCAAAGGGTTCTGTTGTATCTGTGAATAAACTAGTACACAAGCACACGCATGGGGTGTCAAATGCTTGGACTGGTCATGGTAGGCAGTATGGACTATTTTGCCCTCATCCATTGCCTTGCTGACTTTCTCAAAGAAGTCCACCAGGTTATGTAGGTATGACTTGTCCTTGATGAAACCAAACTTAGTTGGGTCCAGTGCCTGGAAGTTTTCTACGTCATTATTAATAATTTCCATGATAATGCTTTCCATTGCTTTGCATATGAGACTAGTGAGGCCTATGAGTCTATAGTGTCCAGTGTCTGCAGATTGCCCATCTTTGTGCAAGAGGGATGACTGTTGCTGTTCATCATTCATGATGAACAAAGCCGGTTCAGAGTTACAGTTAAATAGTAATTCCAGAGGTCCTGATAGGTCATGGTTCATGTTATGTAGAAGACATCCTGGGATATTGTCTGGGCCCATTGATGCATTGTTCTTGACCTTAGAGTGAGGGCATTGAGGACCTGTTCTCTAGTGAGAGTAGGAATAGTTATATTTCATAGTATTTCCTGAGGGGAGGTTGAGGGGGTAGCTAAGGGTAATGTTAGAGCTGAATTTGTCAGCCAGTAGGTCTAGTAGACCTCAGTATAGGTGGCTCCATTAACAATGAGCTCCACACACAATTCTGGATTTCCTTTGAGGTTGTGGACATAATTAAAGAATGCCTTGTGGTTCTCCTTGGCCTGGGAGGCCAAATTTACCTCAAATTTGGCTTTGGTAGACTTTCTTTGTTCTTTGAGTGATTTGTTTAATTTGATGAGAATATTTTTATCCTAATGGGTGCTATGCCTCCTAATTTTTGCCATGTTTTTCTTCCTTCTGTTATACAGCCTATTGATGTGAACCTATGAACCTATTCCACCAGGGTGGCTTTTTTTCTGAGTTAGGTCTGCACTTCTTCCTATTGGGTACTGCTGCCTCTATGAAGCTATTAAACTGCTTGCACATGGTTTCTTTAAACAGTTCCACATAGGCAGTATTGTTGTCAGGGCTTATGGGGGCTTGACATTTTCCCAAGTTATCACTTAATAGTAGTAACAGCCATATAGTAGTCCCTAAGTACTCCAGAGTTAGCTGGGGTTCTGACTTTTATTTCTACTTCAAAGGAGACCATTCTGTGGCCTGACCTTACCAGAAAAGACATTACACTAGGGGGTGTGCAGCACTATCCATTATTAGTGAAGACCAGATCCAGTATGTTTGTACCCCTGGATGGCTTACTGACGAACTTCATTACATGAACTTCGGAACGAACTGGCTCCCCACCTAAGCACCATGTTCAATCATAGTCTCACATCAGGCTTTGTGCCCACTGAATGGGGCACAGCAACAGTTATCTCACTCCACAAAGGGGGAGCCACCACTGATCCTGGGAACTATTGCTCTATTAGCCTGACAAGCCTGGTCTGCAAGGCCATGGAATGTTTCATCATGGAACTCATAAGCAAAGACATTCGTAATCTCCAAACTCTGGACCCCACCCAGTTCGGGTTTGTGAAAGGCAGATCATGCCTTCTGAACCTAATCATCTTCTTTGAGGCAGTCACCAAAGCCGTAGACAGTAAGGTGGTTCACACAGCCTATCTTGACCTCGCCAAGGCTTTCGATACCATCCTCCATTCTGGAATTATAGCTAAACTCACTAAATTAGGTATAAATCCATACCTCACAAGATGAGTTGCCAACTGGCTCACTGACAGAACCCACATTGTAAAAGTTGCAGATTCCAAATCTGGCTTCAAACCAGTGACAAGTGGAGTACCACAGGGTTCAATCCTCAGACCCCTCCTGTTTGGTATCTACTTCTCTGAAGTACAGGCTAACACAGAAGGCCTCTGGCTAACGATGTTCACAGATGACTGCAAACTAGGAGCTATAGTCAAGTCCCCAAATGATGTGGACAGCCTACAGAAGGGCCTCACTGAGACAGATGCCTGGTGTCAGAGGCATGGCCTCAAGCTCAATGCCAAAAAGTGAATTGTCATCCCCTTTAGTGAAAACTCTGTACCCATGAACTACCACATAAACGCCAGTCTACTTAACTCCGAATGTGTGATAAGAGACCTTGGGACCCAGGTGGACAGTAGTCTCTTCTTTGATAATCACATCACCACAGTAGTCAGGAAATCCTTCTATGCAGCACACCTCATCACAAAAGGGTTCTCATCCAGGAAAAAATAGGTCATTGTTCCCCTCTACTCTGCACTCATTAGACCCATTATAGAGTACAACGCCCCTTTTGGAATGCACCTCACAAGATATCTGCAGCAGCTGGAAAGGCCACAGAAGTACCTCACAAAGAGGATTACTGGCCTCAAACAGATGCCCTACACTGACCGTCTCAAAAAACTCCAGTTTTACTCTGTAGCATATCACCTACTCTGAGGAGATGTCTGCCTAACATATAAAGCTATGTTAAACCCAGAGCTGTTGGACATGCTACACCTAAAGAAATCCCAATCCCTCCAAGCTACATGCTCTAGGGACCTAAACCTTGTCACCACAATAAACAGGACATGCTGGAGGGATAGATTCCTGTCCCAGAGACTTCCTATACTCTGGAACAAGCTACCCATCTATGCCAAGCAAAGTTCCTCATTAGCACTCTTCAAGAAAAATCTTGATGAGTGGATGGGAAATAGGAAATACACCCCGGGGATCACTTCTCTAGCTCTGCTCAACAAGGCCACAGGAAATTAACTTTCTTGGGTGGCGTAAGCAAGGGAACCTTGTTGACTAGGCTTACTTAGGCCCTTGGGCCAATAGCCTAGTACCTACCTATGGACCTATGAACTGACAATCTGGTTCAGGCAGTTTGTGTTTCCAAAATCTAGGAATCTCTGTGCCAAAACTTTTGGCGTCATATGTAATTGCCAGTTAATAGTGGGAGTAATTGAAGTCACCCATGAATATGATACTGAGTTGGATGGTGAGTATTTTAATTAAATTTAAATACATGTTATGGGTTTCCTGAGTCATAGAGGGGGCACTTATAGCTTGCAAGGAAATGGTATGGGATTTTGCCTATGGTGATTTGAATGTGAAGAACTCAAATGCATTACTGATTGTCTGCATGCAAAGGAGTGTCTGTATCTATGAATATGTAGAGTTGCACTTATTTTACATTATTCCCAATCCCCTCATAATTCCTGTGTTGTACTTGGTGCATTAAAGAACAAGACACCACAGTAGGGAACAGACAGTTAGTAAAGCATGTTCCCTGCTGTACTGCACCTTAATGCATATCTGGAAACTGTAAAGAATTCCCATTCTTGAACCATGACAGCAGAGTAGGGCTATTACCATTGTATACCAATGAAGGGTCTGATGCTCTGACAGCTACATGGGAGCTATCATTATGTGGGAGTAGAGACTTTTGCAGTTGTATTATCACATCTACCTGTATCACAGAGAACTCTGCTGTTGGTAGGATTTTTCCTGCAATTAAAAACAGTTGTACTCCCATCCCAGCATTTATGGGCTGCTTAGCAATGCAACATCAGAAGAAGGGGGAAATACATTTTTTCCAGTAAATTGTGAAAAGAAATGTATTAAAAAAATATTAATGACAAAATTACCCATTTGACAACATTTCAACCATAAAAGGCCACTTCGACTGCTGTCAGTATAATCCACCAATATCCATACTCAATAATTATGGCCACTTTATTGACTGTGTACACGTCCATGTCTGATCATGATAAAAACGGCCAAAGTAAAATACTCCAATTTGCTTTGCATACATGCACACCTGTCTGGCAAAGGCAGACTGATGACTTTTTAACTTTATCAGCTCAGCAGTCAGTCATTTTCATACAGTGACATCCCCCTACCCCAGCAGTTATTGCTAGGTTGCAGACTGTGCCCAGAAAATAACTATAATAATAACCAAAGTCACACATTTAAAAATTTGTTTCAAACAAACACAGAGAGGTTAACACACACACACACACACACACACACACACACACACACACACACACACACACACACACACACACACACACACACACACACACATGTGCACACTGGTCCTGCAAATCCAGATTAAAGACTGTTTAAAAATGACCAGATGATAAGCACATAAGGTACTTCATCTTTAGAGGGTCCCCCATTTCCACCAGCAATTATAGTCACTTTGTTGACTGTGTACACAGCCTTTTATTATGAAGAATTAAATTACATGTACTTTATTTTTAGCTTTGTATAAACTACATCAAATTGTATAAAGATCACTAGCATTATAGACAAGATCCAGCCATGTGTAGCACAGTTTAAATAGAAATGTGTTTATGAATTTATCAGAAATATTAACCACCTGATAAATATGCTGTCAATATGCACAATCTTTGCAGAAGTGAAAGTATTTTGAATAATTATACAATAAAGAGAAATATTAATAATGCAGTGGTTGTCAGTAGCAACAGATTTGCATTTCAGTGTTTCATCTGCAAATGCAGTGCCTACTGCCATTGAAGAAAAAGTTGCCTATGTTACATTAAAAATGGTGTGCTGGTGATATTTCCATAACATTTTCTGAACTAGATCAGCTATGCAGAAGGAAATGGTTAGCAAATAATGACATCAGGTTCATAGCTACTAGGCATGGAGGCCATTAAGGAGCCTAGCACAGACTCCCAACTGCTCCAAAGTGTTGTTTGGTTAAGTGACTCTTTGCCACACAGAAGGTAAATTAAGATGGACAGATTCAAACTCTGCACCCTTGCCAAAGGCAGCAGCTCATTATCAAGTCATAGTTTTAGTCTCTGTACTATCTGCCAGAGTAACCACTTCTAACTAAATGCAGAAATTCTTTACAATCAAGAGTATATCACAGTAGTATGCAACAATGACTACATAATGAATACTGAAATTAGACGGTTCTGATCATCACTCCAAATAACGCAGACTATATGACCTGCCTAAGTCAACCCCTTTGCAGTTGCTGGAGGCTGTAAAGAAAGTACTGTGAAAATATGTTACTAAAATGTAACACGTTTAAACTATATTACACAATCCAGGCTTATTAGTTTTTTATTACTTTTATTAAGTATGTATCATGTGTTTGTATGTATTCTAAATGTTCTACTGTTTTAAGAATTTTTTTCCTCCATCTGTGTTGTATATAATCAAAATGTATGCCTTGTGTTGTGCTATATATCCTATTTGCGTTTCATGTGGAGCTTTTCTCCCCAGGCCTCCACTGAAAATGGACTCTTCTTGGCCCAGTGGACTTTCCTGGTAAACAAATGCAATAAACTAGTAAATTAAATAAATATTAATGAATTAATTCATGTTTTAGTGAAATGAATAAACCAAAAGAATTACAGACAATATACATGCTACAGCAGATGCCTTCTGTGGAAGATGGGCGTCAGGCTGGCAACTTGACACCATAAAAACTCCACTGCCAATCTTTCTGCGGACCATTGTTCCGCTGTGGTGACCCCTAACCAGGAAAAAGCCATAAGAAGATAAATGCTACAGTATCTTTTGTTTAGTAATGTACAGATCATACAAAAATCAGAAATAGTAATGCATATAACATACTGTTTTTTTTGGGGGGGGGGGTTGGCGGTTACATGCTTGCAGGACACCTACATCTAATATTTGACCTTTCTATGTCTTCTGCATCATAAGGGATAACTATACCATCTGACAATATCCAGTACAGTTCTGACCTACTTGAATGTCTAATAATACTTTATTGTTCCAGCATGTACCTCCAGAGTCAATAGAGTCAGATCATGGAAAAATGGGGCTCTATGCTGTGTTATGAATTAGACCCCCTCCAGCCATACCATTATCCCATTACTTGGTGGGCTCTTTCCCCAATTATAATAAACACTGTTTAAATCTATCAGCAAACATATTATTTTCTACTTTACAGTTCTCACAGAAATGTGGAGTTCATTTAAAATAAAACATTTGTTTCAGATTTTACAGAAAAAAACATATTCATACCCTTACATTGAAAATAGACTTAGCATGAGAAAAGGTGAACTTCTCTTGCGTGAAACTCAGATTTAGTGATAATGCATCTGGCAAGCTGATATATACAAGAAACATGCTGGGATTCACAATCAAGTAGCATATTGTAAAGCACTAATTAGTGTCTATGTATAGGGTGCAGGAATTCAAATGACAAATGTATAATGCATTTGTTAACAACCTGGGTCAGCCCACTGGACACAAGTGTCCCTTTTCTGGAGCAGTCCTGAGTACTGTCTGGTGAAGTAATTAGCAAAGTCACAGAAGATAAATGAAGGCTGATGGAATAAAGCCATGTTTTACAGGAAGCAGCTCTTTATCTGCTCATAGCCTTACTTATGTAGCCCAAACACAGTGCATTGCATACTTGTGTGCTTGCAACAAAAAACAAGCTAAATTAAAAAATGTATTAATAATTATAATATTAACATTAAACTCATAGACTTCAAGCCATCCGGTTAATTCACAGCTAAATAATAAATACACTGTCGGCATTAAGGAAATGAAAAATCACATCCAAAAAATATGGCTGATATGATGATGCTCCTGTTTACTATAATTTCCTTCCTTTACACCTTAACTGCTCTGATTCCTTTCTAATTAGTATTGTTGCAGTCCATGGGACCATTGTGGCACCTAGCGCTGTTTGGTCAAGTGACATCCTGAGGAACAGAGCATAAATATGAGGCAAAATCAGAGATGCTAAGCAAAACTGGAGATAGATAAGAGCAGGCTACTCTAAATCATTTAAAATCACCAGAACAACAGATTTTGCATCAATGTGTATTTTTTGAGCCACAGAAACTGTGAAACTTTGATGACTGACACTGATCAGACTGTAATATTCAGGGATGTACCAAAAAAAAACAAACAAAACAAGTTAATGGAGGTCTTGCAGTTGGCCGTGCTCCCTAAATGGGGCATTACAAACACACACACACACACACACACACACACACACACACACACACTGCAGTGGCTCTGCTGGACAGAGGCACATGGAACTAATGGCTGTGCTGGACCGAGGCACAGGGAACTAATCTAAGGAGAAGGTGAAAGCCAACACATTCTGGCTAGGCTTATAGATGCCCTCGGGCAGATAGCCGAGTACTTACCTATGAACCTATGAACACACAAACATACACACAAACTTGCACTTGTGCACACACGCACACACATACAAGCACACACACAAATACAAACCTCAACTGATGGTGATTTTTAGAGAAAATATGGTGAACTACAATGTGTCAATGTTTCAAGTTAATAGTATTAATATTTTAAAAGTGTCCTTGATTGTCCTTGATTATTTCTGGATCTGTCCCTGATTCTGTTGAGATTTTTTTTCATGTTTGTTTGAAAGCTATGATTCTCATGAACACACATCTACACCCACACACACACACATTTGCTGTGGTCCCTTCTTAATGCATCTCCCCACCTTTTGGCTCATCATTTCTCCTCTGCACAAAAGAAAAGAAAAAAAAAAAAAAACAAGTTTCGCATAACAGATTCAGTTTCTCCACAGCTGAGAGAGTCATTCTATTATATGAAATACTTTACACATTTAGTGCTTCATAATATTGCAAGAAATACATTGATGCTTTATTTTGCTGTAAGACATACATAACTTCATTTTTTTATAAGAAATACATTATGCATTTGGCACTTAATAATGCTGAAAGAAATACAGCTAAATCACATGCCAATCTCCTTCTCATTTAGTATGTGTACATGTGTGCCAGTTCCAGCCAATGAACATTATGGAGCTGTTGCAAATCAAGAAGGAAATTCTCAGGACATTATTCATAGTTCAGATGCCTGACTGGAGAGCACATTATGTTAGCATTTTTTTCATTATATGTGTGTATATATGTATGTATGTGTCTGTGTGAGTGTCTGGGCCCCCTAGACAGCACTGAGCCCTAGGCATTTGCCTAGGGCACCTTCTACTGGATCCGGCCCTGATTAGATTAGCAAACAATTTAAAAAAATGGAGAACACTTGTGCCAAAAGTCACCAAAAAAAAAAAAACAAAAATAAGATATCAGTCACCAGCCAAATCCGAAATACAATTTAATACAGTCCAACACTTAAAACACAAAACCAGGGAAACATGAATGCCACATAAATCACTGCATTTCCATTCTTGTACATTAGCAAACATGTATTGGATATTAAAAATAGGAGCAAAAATTGCAAAGAAATATTATGATATCTTGTCCAATTTAAAGGGAATACTGATCCTTCATGGCAATTTTAACTTATTTTAAGTAAAAAGACTCTAAGGCAAATGGAGATATCAAATATCAGACAGCAAAAGTTTCCAAAAACTGGATATGTTATTGAATTTAAAAGACTTAGTTGAGTTTGCTGATCATGATTCTGTATCTCTTACTCATTATTCTTATGTCTTCTGTACTTAAACATTTATTGATAGAATTTAAATGTCATCCAAATTGACTACAAAGGATAATTCTGTTAATGTGATTTTTCTCCCTCTTGTCAGTCCACAACGCTCCTATTTTCAAACTAATTAAGCACTATAACAGACTAGCAATATGTAATAGAATTCTGCCATATATGGTAAAACAAATAATTTATGGAGTAGTTTATAAAAGAGAAAGAATTTTTGTCAAACCAATTGTAATGAAGAAGTAACTGAATTAATACTTTGAACTGCTTTGAACCATACATATTTAGGATAAAACATGATTGGCATCAAATGAAGATAAGATAAATGTGTTTGCTATTAAAAATAAGTAAAAGTAAGTGTAACAAAATCAAATGTTTATATAAGAGAAACTATTTGCATTGCTATGGCCAGGGTGGTTAACCAAAGAGCATCAATTAATTCTAGATATGAAAAGCATAACAGGTCTGGAGACATTTAAATTCTAATTGAATGCAATATCTCCAAAAGGCTTGCGTGGACTACCCAATAGATTTATAATCTTGACAAAATTAAATCCCATAAAATCTTTCTGAGTATAAGAACATAAGAATGGTATAGATATTGATAACATATTAGTTGTTTATAAACATAACATGACAACAAATATAAAATAAATAAAGAGGGCATAGCTGTAAATGAAAAAAGTACTTTCTTAAATAAAAATCTAACCATCCAAATGAAAATGTTAAATATTTCAAAACATATAACCAATTTATAATTAAATGATCACATTGAAAATAAAGGATAACAAAGCGCAAGGTGTGGATGAAATGATCACTGATAGTAATAAATTATTTCCAAAAACATTGTTCAATTATTTTAAAATATTTAAATTAAAATCTAAAATGAAAGCATAATCTGTCTTCTTTGGAGATGTACTTTAACAATTCCTCTTTTGATAGATGATAACAATGTGAGCTTGTATACATCATGCAGGATAATCTCTTTATGAAATATAAATTACAATATATTTATGTCAATTTAGTCAAAAAAGAATAACATTAACAATACCATCTGTAGGAGATGATATCTAACTACTTTTATTATAAGAAAACAAACACAAGATAATATCATGAGTTATGCTAATTGACTGCATACACACTAACAACAAAAGTTTAGCTGGAATAAGTCAAGATATTGAAAAGTCCTTAGATTATTTATATTACACTATTTTATTCAAGATACTTGAACATTGTTGCTTTTCCATATTCATATATACAGTTAATATTTATGTTACATCTTCTATTAAACATGTTGAAAGCACATTATAATTTTATACTTAATTTGAAATATAATTAAAGTAAATCAAGTACCATTTTACTAAACAATAAATTGGAGCAAAGAATAACAGCACACTTTAAAATAGGATTGAGAATGTAAAACAATAATATACCTAGGTATGATATTATTTAAAAAGGTAGCTAATATAATCCAAGTTAATTAATAAAATATCGTTAAACATTTAAAAGATAATTCCAACTGGAATAAAAAAATTAGTAACCATATATCTCAACCTGCAGATTAAGATAACCTTTACAAAGACTCTTAAAATGCAGGTACATCTGGCCAAAAATCTGGGCATCTATTTGACATAAAAGTTGCAACAAAGTAACATATTTACTTCCACTATAATGGTGGGATACTACCCAGAAGCCCAAGTTTAAAAATGAGTACCAACCAATGTCTGTCTAAATGTTGACATATTGTCAACATTAAATACTGAAGTCAAGGAATAAATAATATCAAACAGATTGCTGCTTGGAGAAGTAACAGAAATAACAGAAGGATCAAAAAGACAAGACATAACTTTAGCAGAGAGCTAAAAATAAATACCATATGCAAAAATGCAGGTCAACATTAGTTCATCAAAATAAATCTCCTTTGAATACCTCTCCATCGACACCAAACCTTTGAAATTCACTTCTGCAATTCATGGAATTTTTTCCAGGGTAAACAAGTAGTTAGCCAACTCCAAACCTTTCCCCTTTTCCTCATTGTACTGCAGTCTCAGAATTGGTATATATAGTCAGGGTGGATTTGATTTACTGTGCAATGTGTTCCATTGTGCTACAGGACAATTGTTTCAGTGCCCTGGGTAGAATGTTTTGAATTGCAGAAGTGAATTTTGATGGTTTGGTGTCGATGGAGAGTTGCTCAATGGAGATGCATTTTGACGAACTAATATAGACCCCAAAAATGCAGCTGGATAGTCACCAACCACCAAAATCCATTCATGTTCCCACTTAGACAGAATTCAAGGAACTGCTGCTACACAGATAATATGCATACGTCATAAGTTTGTGGTTTTAACAGCTGAAGTGTAGTATAACTTTGCTTCATTCAAACAGTAAACAAAGTAAATTTTCCTAACTTGCATCACACAACTGCATATTAAACCTGCAAAGTCAGAAAAGTAATGGTTTAATATAAGCAAATAACAGCAGAATCAGTTATTTTCATCCAAATACAACCCCTGTACCCAGGAATTGTAACTTCTTTGTTCATAATATATACCACAGATGTCTGACTGTGAATAAATACATAGATAATGACCACAGTTGTGTGTTTCAGCTGACTGATTTCAAAAGCATGCAGTCAACCTACTGCAACCCTCCTGCAAACACACACACACACACACACACACACACACACACACACACACACACACACACACACACACACACACATACCATGTTTCCACACTAATTTGATTGAGTACCCCTCAGGTGTCTGACTGTGATCATGTGAATGCATACATAATGGCCACAATAATGTATTTCAGATTGCTACTATAAGAAACATGGTATGGTACAACTCGCTGTAAATCCTCCCAGACAAACAGATGCACTGACTAATTACAGACAATTTATTGATGTTATGCACCTCAGATGTCTGATTATGATGAAATGAATGCATACAAAAATAATGGCCATAATAATATATTTAAGCTCACAGTTGTCAAAAGCATTTAGTCATCCCACTGCAATTCTCCTGAAAGCATATGCACATGCACAAACACAAACATGCATGTGCAGCCCCAATTATAGCAAAATGCATGATAGTGAACACCCTAGATGTTTAATTATGATTAAAAGAATGATTGAATGCATTGCCTACTTGCCTTGATTCATTCCAGTGAATATAGATGGAGATGTCTTATAGCCCCTGCCATTTTATCCTACCCATATATCTCCAACTTTCTGTTCCTTTAATCATTTAGATTGCCTTTCATTGTGCCAACTATGTATGCCTTTCTCTCTCTCTCTATAAGGCTTGTAGATCTACACACAGTATTCCATTTGTCTCTAACTGGTATCCTTTATAAATTTAGAATTGCATCCATGACTATAAAATTAATCCCATTTAAAATACAACCCAACACTTTGCCTAACCTCAGGCTTTAACACAGCTCTTTTTCACTCAGATTAAAACATGTGGGTGTCTCATATAAGAATAATGAAGACCCACTTGCTGATGTCAGTCTAATAAACTGAAAAACATAAACAGATGTGCCTGTGCCATAAGAAATAATAGCAAATTGTATTATTATGTACATATTAGATGCCTGACTGAGATCAAATTAATGGGGTTTCAACACAGAGACAGCTATGATTGTGAATAGTCAGCTGACAACAAGACAAATAAAACTTTACAGAAGAGATAACAGATAAAATGTAAAGTAGCAAATAGTGCTGAGGGATGTATTATTGTTTGTAATATTGTTTGTAAATGGAGCACTGAATTTCAGACTGAAAAATATAGGGCCACTGTTATGTATTTCTCATACTATGCTGTCAGAAGAAACAAAGTGCAACTGTGTAACCACTGTAATCCCCCAAACCACACACATACAGACAACTAAAAATATATTTATTATCTAGAACCTATGTGGCAATGGCAAACATAGTGCTATAAAAAAATAAATTAAAAAATGTTACTTTAATTAACCCATACTAATGCCACTTCTCATTCAGGCTCCCTCGCCTGCCTGTCACCTGATGTGGCCTAATCCAATAACAGAGAATGGAATCTTGTGCATGTGTAGTAGTATGCACATAGTTCTGAGACCTCTGTGACATCAGAATTCTTGTGCTCATCATGTACTCCCTGTCAATGCATGAAGAAAATTGTGAATTAAAGGCTCCAGGCAATATTTCGTGACTGGCTCAGAATGAAGGCTAGGTGCAGCCCCCCACACCCCCACTACTTATATATTCTAACTCAGAGATCGCACTACAGTGAGGAAAGGGAATATTCCCATATCCTGCTGTGCCGTGGTCTACAACAACAACCTCTGTTGCTTTTTGCTTACTTGGTTTTTCATGAAAGTGCATTTTCAAATAAATTAATTTTTGTGATAAAGGGGTTGCAAAATTATGGTTCGTTGAAATGTAATTTTGTTCATTGAAATGAGACCCATGTAGCTATATATATATATATATATATATATATATATATATATATATAGATATGTATGTGCATTTATAGATATAGATATATATATAGATATACATGTATTTAAGATACAGTTTTAATGTTATATTTAGCTGAACCCATATATATATATATATATATATATATATATATATATATATACACACACACACACACACACACACACACACACACACACACACACACACACACACACACACACACACACACACACACACACACACACACACACACACACATACACACATATATATAGGGAAGTCTTGTGAAAACATATCTGAATTTATATTTATATTTATATATATTATTGATGTGTATGTATGTATGTATGTATATATATATGTGTGTGTGTGTGTGTGTGTGTGTGTGTGTGTGTGTGTGTGTGTGTGTGTTCATTTATTTATTTGATATATTCATTATTGCCCCTATTTTTGAGAGTTTTTATATTAAGTTGGACAGTCATTTTTTGGATTTGTTTAGTAACTGATGTTGTTGGTTTAAATCAGGATATTTTAAAGTGAAAGACAGTTGTGTTTTTGTATAGCACTGATGATGCCAGAGGGCAAAAACCAGTCTACGTAGCTTGACTAGTACTTCCTAGTTTATAATTGTCTTTCGGCTTTTCCCATTTAGGGGTCGCCACAGTGGAACTCCACTCTGCTAATGTTTGGCAGTGGATTTTTACGGTGCAAAGTTGGCAGGCCGATGCCCAACCTTCAAAGAAGGCAAACCCATTCACACATGCACCTACCTGCATGTCTTTAAACTTCATTCAACTGCTAGTATGTGATTTGGAAACTAAAATTAAAAATGGCATTGTTGCTGTAAAAATTTTTGTTCATTGCTCATTGGATTACTTTACAGTGGCTTTGCGGTGAGTCTGTTACAATATATTACAGTGTGATGGACTTTTGGTTGCTGGATTTTTGACTTGTCTGAGCATAGGTTTGTGGTTCATGCACCAGAAGATGTTTGTGGATACATATATATATATATATATATATATATATATATATATATATATATATATATATATATTCATTCTTCTCAGAGAGAAATATTCCTTTTTCTACATAGTCATAACTATTTTGGCATATGTGTTAGCCACTGGTGTTCCCATGGCTACAACATGTAGAAATAGTCTTCCATCAAACAGAAAGACATTACTGACAAGCACCATTTACAGGAGCTCAGAAGTGACATGTATATGACTACTAGTAAACTGACTGTAAATATTGAAATATTGCCTAACATGTTCAATCCCAACATCATTTGGAATGACCATGAATAATGAATCAACATCAAGTGTAACAAATGCATAATCTTTATTTTGTCCATGTAACTGTTGCCATTCATATAACTGCTGTAAGACATCTTTACTGTCAATGATATGATTTTGGGAAAACTTTAAATGGTCTCTCAGTATATATTCCAGATAGCGAGACATAGGTTCTGTTATCTATCTTCTGTCTGAGGTAATGGGTCTCATAGTTGGATTTGGTTGGTCTTTATGTATCTTAGGAAGGCCATAGTAATTAGGAGTAACAGGTTTGGGGTTATGAAATAATTCAGTAAGTATATACTTAAATAAGCATTTAGTTGAATTGTATTTAAATCACTACTGATCTTACAAATAATTGTATTTAAAGATGTTTGTGTAATAATTTCATAAACATATGAGTGAAGTAATAAGAGCAAGATACTCTTCATGTAATTCTCTTTGCCTTCTACCACAACCCCACCCCCTTTATCGACAGGTTTGATAACAATTTCCTTATTCGTTTCAGTGGCGGTAAGTGCTTGTCATTCATCAGCATTTAAGTTATAAAATATGTTCTTAATATTACTATTAAAAATATATATCATATAAATTATTCTCAGATATTTTCTCAAACAATGAGACACAATTATTGCTAATAGGTTCAAATGCTCTTGGTTTATGAGGATGATTAATCTTATTTTCTGTTTCTGTCATCCCAGGGAAAATAAGTTTCAAGTTTAGTTTCCTCGTAATGAGTCTAAGATCATTAAAAAGTCTGACATAGTCCCTGCAGAAGCAGCTATAAATGTCCTTTTTCAAGTACTGAATGCTAAGCTTCAGTTAAGCATATGTAGATAAGTTAAAAAAAAACACAAACTTCTCCACAGTTACCTTGTCTGTTGTCTGTTGTCTAGATGTGCTCCATGTTGTGGGTTCTTGATTCCCACAAGTCTGCTTCCTGTCTCGGGATAATCTAGCGGGTCAAGTGTGGAGACAGTTTGGCCATCAGTACATGGTGGATGGCAAAATAGGGGAATGTTTGTATTTGAAGCATGGCAGTCTCATTACTTTCAGCCGCAGCCATGTTATGCCATTTAGCAGGTTCCTCATACAGCCAAAAAATGCCCCTTTCTGAAGTTACCACAGTCTCTTCTAAACTTTCTCTTTTTAGTGGTTACAATACACTGTTCAAAGGCAACAATGTGATCAATCATTTCTTCATAAACAGGAATAATCGTTATATGATTTTTATGATTCAAGATCTCACCCTGTAAGATATTAATGTTATCCATACCTTTTAGCTGTCCAGCTTTTCTCAGAATGTCCAGATTATTGTCTCATATTCTTGGTCCATTCCTTATAAAATTTGTACTGGCTAATCACTGGGATGCTCTGACAACTGAAGTCACTATATAATGCCATACATTTGAGTTTCAGACTTCAAATCCTTCAGAAAATGTATGTTAAAACAAACTCTGTTACTCTAGCAACTTTCTAAGTTTATAACTGCAATATTTAAAATATGTCCCTATTTTTGGGATTTTGTTCCTGTATTTTGTTGGGCTTTGTCCAGATTTCTGGCACTAAGAGTTTGAGAGGAATGATTGCATCTTTGAGCTTATTCTCCACAGGTTTGAAGTATTCATTCACTAAAATCATATACTCAATACTGGTCTTAATATTAAGTACCTTCCAGTTCTTAAGGAGGTCCGGATGCGATTCACCATATGCTGGCATCTTTAAAATATGTAAGCCTCTCAGTACAATCTTAAAATGTAAATAAGCTTCCGAACTGAATTGTTGCCACTGTAGTTATTTAAAGGATTCTATTTTCTTTATCAAAACAGGGATATTATCTTCCAACTCAGCAGTTTCTATATGATCCACACCACTCTCCGAGTTAAGTGTAGCATTAAGCAATGGATTCTCCTTAACATTCACTATGTTATGGAGTTTTTTTTCTGCAATGCTTCCACTCCATTCATCTTTTGTCTAAAAAGAGAGGGTGAAACAACATTTATAGAGTGATTCCATGTTTCACCAGCACTTCTAAAGAAAACAAATCACAAATAAGAAAGCTCAAGCAGGTGAATCCAAGCAAGATACAAGGAGGAGAAGTTAGAAAAAAAAAAAAAACAACTCAAGGAACCTTGCAGAACACTTTTAATAAAGACAACAAGCCAGCAGGCTTTTGCAAATGCTTTTTCAAGTTGTGGAAAACATCAGTGCTACAGCTCTTCATTTAAATACTGGCAGTAATTGTGAACCAATTAATCAATCAAACACATAATTAAAGCTGACTACCTAAAACGTCTCATCTTTAAAATAGGTTTAATACTGTTTGCAATATATAACCCAGGATTTTGTTTCACTAATTGTTTCACAATTACTGCAAATATTTAAATGAAGAGCTGTAGTACTGATGCTTGTTACAGCTTGAAAAAGCATTTGCGAAAACCTGCTGGTTCGTTGTCTTTAATAAAAGTGTTCTGCATGGTTCCTTCAGCTGATTTTTTGTTCACAGTATATGCTATTGGTAGTATAATGACATGGTAATAAGTGCCATTAGTAAAATGAGAGGCTTCGTGTATGCAAATGATGGAAGCCAATATGGTGGAACAATTGGCTTGAACCATTTTCATTCATAAAATCTTGGCATTACAATACTGGTGTAGCAGAACTTTGTTAGGGGTATGTGCAGCTTTAGCAAATGTGTATATGCAGCATGATCTAATGGCCACTCTTGTGGGAGTTGTGGTCTACATAACCCAGTGGTTACTAAGGTATATGTGGTTTTAATACTGCTTACTATATGGACCTTTCAATGACCAACAGGGGACACAAAGGGGTTATCCAAGGCATCAGCCTCAAGGATATTTCACCAGTCCATTGAAACCATGTTGTAGCAAGTGATGGAGCATATGGAGTGTCCTCATACCATAGATTAGAGAGCCAGTACCATACAGGGCTTTTATAATACACCCAATTTCTCAGTGGTATTTATGGTCATAAAGGCCCTACCTTGTAAGCCTGGAAGAAGAAGATGTGAAACATAAAGGTTATCATTCCATTAACTGCCAGGTAATATGTAATCTATAGGGTAGTATCTACAACGTGTCTGCAGGCCACCCAAGCAGCCACTGTGATTTCCACATATTGCACACGTATGACTTGTATCAAATATTTGTGAGGGGTGAATTTCCTCAGGGGCATCTTATTGTTGATGTCAGGTGCCCAAGAGACATGGGTGATGACACATCAGAATTCTGTATACCATGACGGAAAAGTGATACAGCTATGCCCTGTCACAAACCTCAGTCATCGTTGAGAGTGTATGTGGGATGCTAAAGTTTACATATCCCACATTTTGCCTCACAGTTCTGATATTTCTGTTGAAAATATTTTGCTTTTCTAGCAAATCGCTGAAGGTTATTTGACTTTCTGGCAAATCAATGAAGATAAACAACAATCAGAACTTTTTAAGTGAAATAGAGTACTATTTAAAAAGTATCATTAGCATATCTTTCATCTGTCATAGATTTTACAGAAAATCCAGTTCCTCATAAAATCTTTTGTTATTCTAGTAAATCACTGATATTTACAATCAGTCAGTAATACCATTAGAATTCATATGTCTTATGTTCTATTAGCTTTAAGTGAATTAAAGTAACAATTAACATGATTTCTTGATTTAGCGCGTTTGCCCCTAATTCTTGAGCGAAGCAGTTCAGGTTATGATCTGAAGTCTGGTTTTATTTGTGTGTAATTAGGCGCACTTTATTTTCAGACCGCTGCTTCCATGCTAAGCAGTCCCTGACTTTGCCTTTTGTTTTGGTCCATGCCTCATAAAATCTTCAGTTTTCTGCACTCACAAAATGGGTGGGGGTGTGGAGGAAATCAACTTAGCCTGCTGTTGTTTGCACATTTTAAGTATGGCTTAATAGGACTAGCATGCATTTTCATGAAATACAGTGAAATATTTATTTTCTGGCAAGTATTTATATGAAACAAAGTTGAAAATTCCAAAAGAATGCCTTTTACTTTTCTTTATATTTTGGTCTGTGTCTCATAATAGTTGCATTTTGGCAATCATTGAGGATTGCATGCACAAATAACAGGGCAGGGTGCTGGTCATGAATAAAAACAATATACTTTCTTCTAGTTTGCTAATTTTAATGTCTTGTTTTACAGGACTAGTGTGCATTTGTATGATATAGCACTGAACTATTTATTCTTAGGCAGCTGTTTATATGAAGCAAAATTTAAACTATCTATAATTTTATATAATATCCCTGACTTTGACTTAATTTTTTTGCTTGTGCCTCATAAAATATGTGGCTTTCTGGTAAATAATTGAGGATTGCAGTCATTAAATAAGATGGTTGGTTGTGAATAAAACTAACTTACTATTAGCTGTTTGTTGATTTAAAATCTGGATTTAGAGGACTAGCGTGCTTTTGTATTAAGTGCATTGAAATGTATTGTCTGGTGTCTGTACAAAACAAAGGTGAAACTATACATGATCCCCTGACTGTCTCATAGTTTGGTCTGTACCACATCACACTTGTGATTTTTGGACAAATCATAGAGAATTTCAGTCACTAAATGATGACAAACGTGACTTTTCAGACTTCATATCCTTAATAAAATGCATGCCAAAGCAAGAACTGCTATACCAAGTACTTTTTACGTATTTAAGAACAACATTTTAAACTTATTCATGATTTTGTCCTTTGCTCCTTATTAATTTTGGTTTTGTTCCTGATTCTTGTGCTAAGATGCTGAGAGGCATTTTTTATTCCAGTCAATGAAGTATGAACAAAAAAGTGGCTATAACTGCTGGCTGGAGGTGGGGGCTACTTAATAATGAAAGTGACTTACCATCTGATCATTTGTTCAGTAAACCAGCTGACAAATTAAGACTTATGTACACATCTGTCAAATTAATTGGAATACTTGTGGCTACTCTTTGTGAAACAAAGCTGAAATTACATGGCTCTCATCTGTCTCTGATTTCCCTGAATCCTCATAATTTTGCACATATTTTTGAACTGTTTCTCATAAGAGTTGTAGTTTCTGGCAAATCCCCAAAGGCTATATTCACTGTATAATCATGGACTTCATATTCAGAGACTGGATGCTAATGCACAAACTGTTATTTTAGCAATTTTCTAAGTATATAAGTGGAATCTGTCTCTGATTTATTGCCTTCATTCCTGATTATGTTTTGGCCTTGTGCTTGATTCTTGTGCTAAGAGGATGAGAGGTATTATTTTTTATTACAGTAAGACAAGGTGCACACAGCAAAATAGCTATAACTGCTGAATGGGAGCTATACCTAGATGAATGCAACTTACTCTCTTGTTTGCTGAAAGTTAAACTGACTGTAGCATGAGTGCCTCTTTGTATGAAATAAACTGGAATACTTGGTCTGCTGTATATTGATGTGACACAAACTTGATGTACATTATAGCTTTGATAATATTTATTTGTTTTTACCACAATCAGACATCTGAGGAGTACATAGTCAACAACTGAGCATAATTGTTGGTTTTGGTGATTGTGTGTTGATGAGAATGGCTGGCTTTGGTTGTCAAAATCAAGTTAGACAGTCATTATTCTGTCTTTGCAGGACTAG
Organism: Protopterus annectens; assembly: GCF_019279795.1. Classification (NCBI taxonomy): domain Eukaryota; kingdom Metazoa; phylum Chordata; order Ceratodontiformes; family Protopteridae; genus Protopterus; species Protopterus annectens. Next base: position 5,057,402 of record NC_056739.1, on the reverse strand, counting down.
TGTACATTTATGTAAAGCAAGTTGAAATACTTTACAGTGGCCATTTTTAAGACAGTTGGACATTTGTGATGTACAGAGAAAAGTGGTTGTAATTGATGGGTACAGTCATTTGTGAATTTTAATGACAGTAACTGAAAGTGTTTTTAATCAAGAAGTTGAATCCAAAAGAGCATTAGATTTTATATGTGATCCAAACAAAAAGTGTCTGAGAGGGCCCATGGCTGGCAAATTGCCCTGGGCCCAAAGCACATTTAATCCTCCACTGTGCTCACCCCACATTCATGAGAGCTGACTCTCTGCTGAATTATATATGAAGTAGCTAGGCCTTGGCTAGACGTAGGTATGCTGCATGACTGAGAGCAATGTTCTATACCAGATGTAGCACTGTCAAAAAGCACGATGCTGTTATGCATGTCCTCTCATGCTCATAAAATCCACCATATTAGATGTTGCTGGAGAAGTGGTGGTGCTACATGACCTTCACCTAGGCCTGTCACAGCCACAACATTAGCACTAGAGCCAGAGATGGATTGGCTACATAACACATACCTGGTATGCATCGCATGGGCCAGGGATGGCCTGAGGTGCACCAGCAGGCAATGGAACATATCCAGAATATTATCTATGTGGAAGGTTCACATCTGCAAGTCATTTTGCATACTATGAAATACACATACCATCTCTGGGAAGATTGTGTTGTTGCTAGTCTATATGAGAGCCCTGTACATTCATTGGGTAACAGACTTTGGAACTTATAGTGTTGGGGGTGGCACCAGTAGTATCAATGGCCAACAGTACACCAACTCATATTATCATCCACATGCCCTGTATATCTAGCAGCAGGCAAAGAGGGATGTGCCACTGTGACAGAAGCACTTTCTTGACAAGACCTATCACAGATAACCAGACTGTTAGAGGTAGTCTATGTATCTTGTGTGGTTTCCACAAGTACAAATGGGAATGTCTGGCTTTGGTTGTCAGAATCAAGTTAGACAGTCATTATTCTGTCTGGCTAGAGGATGCTGATGTACATTCCCTGTATCCAACACTGACGCTATGCTCCCTGATCATTCCAGCTGTTCACTGCCATCATAGTCCAAGTCAAACTAATTTTCAACATCAAGCAGTGGAATAGTCACAGTGGCAGAGCCAGAAAGTATGGCACCTTTGAATACATCAAAGCACAATACCCAGCAAAAGTTTACCCTTCACTTCTGCGTTATTCCCATTGCAGAAATAATAGGCATGTTGAATGGTGTCAGTACTGAAAAATAACTTTTTTGTTGTGCACGTGTCCATTTATCTTGTAGTAGTAATGTTTGTACATAACAGGAAAAATACAGAATCACTGACATTCACATCATCCCACCAGTCAGCCATATGTTTTCTGAATACAATACTGAAATGCATCTAAGGTATCCCCCACTGTAGACTTTTAGAGCACATTGAAGCTCAACACCTAAGTCTAACACAATACTGTGAGAAAGTGATGAATCTGATTCTCACATGCAGAGTAGCAGAAAACTGTGATTCAGTCAACAGTGGCTTGTCAGACAGACCACCTTGCATTGCCCTACCCTCTGGTTCAAGGTGGGCAGCATGCTATTGGGCATCTCTAATCATGCTGATGGCCCTGCATCTGACCTATCATAGTTTTAGTCTTGGCCACCAACAAAATCTTGACATGTGACAGTAAAGGTATGTTATTCAGCATTGTCCCAGCTGCATATCTGTTGGCCATGGAGATGGAGGACTTGTCTCAGGATTGCATTCTGTGACTGCTCACATTTTTTGCCTTTCCTTTACCAGGCTAGAGGTTGTGTAGAGAAACAATACATTGTCTGAGTATATCAGTAAGCAATGTCTTTATGACACCATAAGAAGTACACTATTCAGGCTGTGTCTTTATCATGCTAATATCTAAATATAATAGTTTGACAGACTAGTGCACATCAGTAGATTGCATAGAAGAAGGCATTGCCCTCCCTGTCAACAACCCCCTTCCACAAACCACACTGAGCAGCATGCTGCACAGAGGCAGGTATTCTATCAATTAGACCATATATGCCCTACCTGTTGACAACCTTAAGCTATCAAGCCACATGCCAGTTGTTACTAAAATCAGTAGCTGCACACTGCCTGCCAGTATGTATCATGGTCTGACCTACATTGATTTTAATGTTATTTGTCTGCAGCTGTGTGTTTGATCACTAACCCCCCCCCCCAAAAAAAAGAATGGAAGGCTAGAAAGCAAAGCATGGAAGACTATGCTTTTCCCACCTGTTGTGTCAGTAGGCACAAGTAAAGTGAACAGCAGTCTGACAACAGCAGCAAACCCCATTCCTGACACATGCATAACCTCCTCTTCTCCACAAGGGATGCCATTGAAAAAAGGCATACAGTTTTCAATGTGCCACATTTAAATGCTTAAATAAGCCAAAATATCATGCTGTCATTAGGATGTTAATAACTAACAGGCTGGCAACTTCCTTGCTTGTGGTCAGAGGGGGCAACAATCAAAAAGTAAAGTAAGACTCATAGTTACCTGTAAGGGCTTTGGGAGCCAGTCACATCTTGGATTACAAGTATCACTGCAGAACCCTTCTTTTGTGCACTTTTAGTTACCAGTGCCATGTTAGCTTCCGTAGAGAAGCAAAAGTATTCTTTTTGTCCACCCACTAGGGAGCAAAGTTACTTGCTAGAGAATTTTCCAGCAGGTTAGGTTTGGTCAAAGAAAGAAAGAAACCTTGAGAGAATTCATTCTGGATTAGTCCTTTATTCGGTGCAGTTAGGCAGATGAGCACTTTCTGAGACCATGTTCGACGGAGCTATAATTTATCATGAACGATATAAGGCAGGCAGTAATCTTAACTATCCCCCCTGTGTTGGGTCTCAATTATCGGATGGGCCGAGGGGTGTATTCTTTGGGAATTTAGGACTGCTCTTTCTCCCTAACCTTTTAGGTGCTGATAAAATGCCCAACATACTAAAATAACATAAAGAAAATCATGTTTTATTTTATTAAACTTATCAAACCTAGTAGAATGGGTCATTATTGTTACGTATAAATTGTTTATAAGACTTAAGCAGTGTAATATAGTAATCATCAGTTTTTCAGTCCATCTGGATACTTGGGAATTATATGCTATGAAGCTGCTTCATAAGATCTTCCTATATAGATAGGAGAATGTATTCCAGGGAATGATAACAATCCCATCAAAATGCAAAAAAGAAAAAAAAATACTTGAGACCAAAACTTTATATTGAAAGTGGTCTGTCTAGATTGACCAAGATGGATGTCTACTGCTGTATCTGGCTTGTGTTTGCCATATCTGTAAATGTACCTTCCTAGCTGTTGAAAAGCATGAGAACCAAGCTGTGGCAGTGTTTAAATAAAGAGCTTCTCAATAGTGTATGTGCCTGGTGCCAAGACTGAAGGGGGAGGGTTATGCGGCCAGAGAAAAAACAAATCAGCTGTGTCTTAAAAGCAAGGCATTTAATGTTGGGCCTTTGGAACAGAAGAAACTGAAATCCTCAGCAGACTACTAAGGCTTCTTCTAGAAAACAACTGTTTCAGATTTGAAGACAGATACTTCCGACAGACCAACATCATATCCATGGAGGCAGCCATGGCCTTGAGCCTTGCAAATGCCATATTAGGGAAAAGGATTACTCCTACAACTCATCACATTTCCAAAGACTGAGATGCTACTCGTGATTCATTGATGACATTTTCATCATTTATTATTTTATTTATTTATTTATTTATTTATTTATTTAACATTTGATGAACATTTTATTTCAAAGGACCTCAAGTATATATGCCTCAAATGTAATAAGGTACTGATTCAATATTTTAATCCCTAATTTTCAACTTCATATTGTCTCACTTCATACTGTTTCTTTTGCCTTTTCTCTTTATTATCATTTTTGTTATTCTTAATTTAATAATAATAATAATAATAATAATAATAATAATAGTAATAATAATAATAATTAATTTAACCTAATTAATACTGGAGTAAATCTCCTAATATAGTTAATATGCTGGGCAAGATATCTCACCTCACATAGACTATATTTTATTTGGTTCTATATTATACTGGCTCTCTACCCTAGATTCTCTACAACATCTAAGCACCACCTATCTCTGGTCCTATTTTTTATTCCTCCTCCTTTAAGGAGACACAGACACACAGTGCTTGTTTATGTTGGTCCTATTTTATTGAAAACCAGAAAGTAGTGGTGGAGATTTTGATAGCTTTCAGTTTGATGATTTTCATGCAGATAGCTACTAAAATAATTAGCATTTCACCCTGACTCTGACTATTTTGCTAACTTTATTTCCAATGATAACACATTTCCACATGACCATATTTCACATCTAATCTCTCAGTTTTAAAATGAAAATATACTTCTACAGACATACCATACAATATGTGCTCCCTCTGTCCCCATTTTTGTTAGCTATGGACATGAGGATGGCTTGGCCTAATAAATGTCCTATTTTCCCTTCACCCCCCCCCACCACAGCTTACCTTCCTATATCCTTCTTAGATTTCCCCCCGACCTCACAAAAAATGTTAGCAATAAGTTAGGAAGTCAGATTATGTTATAAGCCTGACTGCACATTGCCTTTCAAACAGAAGCTAAATTTTGTTTATCTTGCCACATACACGTAGATGGCTAGTGGTTATAAAGTACAAGTTAGAAGCTGAACAGAACAGTACAATGGTTTTTAATCATTCATAAATTGATCTAAGGCACACGGAAGGTTCATTTTACCCTCACATTGCGTGATTCTTCAGGGATTTTTCAAGAATACACAATGGTTCTTCCTTTTTGCACAGCCTGGGTAGACTAATCAGATTAAACTCAAAGGGTTATGTTTAGATGCACACCTACCCCCCCTCCCAACATTGAATGGCTTACTTTTAAGTCACAGCTGATTTGTTTTCTCTCTGGCCCCATAATCCTCCCCCTTCAATCTTGGCACCGGGCACCTACAGTATTGAGAAGCTCCTTATGTAATCACCACCACAGCTTGGGAAACACAAGCCAGATACAGCATTAGACCTCCATTTTGGTAAACCTAGAGACAACACTTCCAATAAAAAGTTTTGGTCTTAAGTATGCTTTTTTTTTAATTATGTTGGGTTTGCTATCATTCCTTGGCATACACCTTCCTATCCAGATAGGCAGATCTGGTGAAGCATTTCTGTAGTGAAAGTGCTTTTTAATGTTTACTTTAGGCCTCATTAAAAAATGCTGCTTTTACAACTTACTGATTTATTGAAAACACAGGAGGAAGCAGTGTTTTTCCAGAGGCAGGGGTGAGTACATCATTCACTTTACATACTGCATTGCAATTCTTCCTGTAATATAACTAAAATTGCCTAAACTCTCATAGCATTGCCTGCATATCTGAAAAGTGTATCGTATGAAATGTTTCAGTTTCTGTTCTTAATGGCCCATATGTAGTTTAGACAACATGGCATATTACATAGGCTGGTAAACTTTAATGCCAGCAGTTTAATTTATACCTTTGCACATATGTCAAAGGTATATTAGAAGGCACACGGTAAAAGTCAGTCGGACATATACCGACTTATTAATATGTTGTATCACTTCCTAGGTATAGTAGCTGGAATGCACCTGGTAGTCATAACTGGTACAACTGCTAGATTCTCCAGTATTTCCTGTGTTCATTATCGTTAGATAGTACATATCAGCATGTCACTTGGTAAGCGACCATACGTCTAACCTGAGTTTTGCAATAATATTTATGCTATAGTTGTGCTTGTATCATTGCAATTTATATGTTCAATTCATGTTCCATTTCATGTGATGTTTCATTGTTTCTCCTATCCCACTTTGTCACTATTCTTTCATTGTAATTTATTTTGTCCAGCTTGTTGTGTTATTTCTCTCCTCTTATGTTGAATTTCTGACAGCAGGTACAGTAGCAGTGTCAATGACAATGCTGCATAGCCACGGACACTACCACAGCAGTGTCAGTGGCTATGCACATTCCAACAGCCCCTACCAAGACACACTGGTCACACCATCTCCAGTTGTTCTAGCTAGGCCATCATCCTTGGGGATTTCCCAGGGAGAGGCTAATAGGCCCTCTTCCACTACACCTGGTGTGGTTCACCAGCTGGCAGCTCTGTTGTTTCTGCTGGTGGTTTTGCCAGGGTTGACTCAGTTATCACCCACAGGCAGCTGGCTGAAGTAGTGGGCAAGGCAGTGGACAGGCTTTCTAAAGCCTGCACCAGATGTCTGGAAAGACTCCTTACAGATTGTAGAGTCACATCCCTGTCCGCATCTGGCAGCACCATCTGAAGCCAGGTCATATAGTGAGGAAACACAAGGTGGCCTCCCACAGGGAATGACACTGAAGAGTGGTTTGGTTAAACATAACCACCCTATCCTGTATCTTGGTGTTCCCCTCCCTTTTGTGTTTTTGTCTCCTCCCTCCTTTATTGTCCAGTTCTCCGCGTTACCATTGTCTCTCCTTTGTTTGATGCCTATAACTCCCTTATCATTCATAGATTCATAGGTCCATCAGTTTATACTAGGCTAATGACCACCAGGGTCTTTACAAGCCTAGCCATGTAACCCAACCCATTTCTATCCCATAGTTCCTTGGATGCGTATATGGTGGGGTATGTTTCTAAAGAGGTAGCTAAGAGTTATATGGGGGCATGTTAATTGGGGATTAATTTAGTTACTGTTGACCTCTGGCCATCAGAGACATGGGGGATCATACTGTTGGTAAATATGCCATTTTACATCCAGTGATCAATGTTTCTTTAGAATAGGGTCAAGGATGAACTCTGCTTCACACAGATGGGGAGCAGCATGTTTTATTTATGTTGCAGGCAAAGTTCAGGTCCTTGGATGAAGTGTTTCTGGAGCTGTTTGTCTTGTGGATATGCAAGGGATTCATCAGAGCTGGATCTGAGGATGCCTTATATGTTAGGCATAGACTGTCTGTCAGTAACCTGTAGAAGACTGAGTAGAGAGGTAGAGCATTAAAGCGATCTGTGTAGGACATGGCATTCATACCATGGATCCTCCTGGTGAAGAGCCTTTGAGGGCACAGTTGCACATGTCTTATTAGGTGCATATTAAAGGGGACATTGTACTCAATGATGCATCTGATAAGGGCTGAGTAGAGTGGTACTATAACTTCCTTGGACCTGGATGCCATACCCTTGTGTATGAGTTGGGTGACATAGAATGATTTTCTTACTATCTTGCCTACGTGTTGGATGAACACCGGATTACTTTCTACATATGTTCCTATCAGATCAACTCCTAGGGATTTTTTATTGATGAAGTAATTAGCTTGGATGGACAATTTCCCAAAGGGCACTATAATACATTTCTTTGCATTGAGTTTTAATCTATGGCTTTAGCACCAGTCATTTGTTTGTGTTATTCCCTCTTGTAAGATGTTGGTGTCATGGGGGAATCTATGATAGCTCCCAATTTACCATCATTTACGAATTTGGTAAGCCAGAGGCCTTTGACATTAGCCTTGACATTAAAGAAATAGATACCAAACAGGAGTGGGCCCAGGACAGACCCTTGGATACTCTGTTGGTGACCAGTTCTTGGTGGAAGTGGTCTCACCTATCCTGTCTTCTTGAGTCCTATCTGTAAGCCAGCAGGCAAGACAGCAAGTTCTGCAGAGATATATACCTAGTTTGTCAACAATACCTGAGTGCAGTATTGCATCAAATGCCTTGGCCAGGTCAAAGTACGTGGTATGCGCCATATTCTTTATTCTTGGCCATGGTGACCATCTCAAAGAAGTCTACCAGGTTAAGTAGGCAAGACCTTCCATTAACAAAGCATATTACATAGGCCTACAGTTCCAGTGTATGTAGGTTGCCAATATCCTTGTTGATCATTTCCATGATAATTTGTTCCATGGCTTTGCACATTAGACTTGTCAAACTGATGGGTCTGTAGTTCTAGGTGTCGGTTGATGGTCAATCCTTATTCAGAGCGATGACCATTGCAACTTTGCATTCACCCAGCACATAACCTGTTTTGAATACTTCAAGTAGTCCTGATAGATCATGCTTTAAGCTATTTAGGAGGCAACTGGGAATATTGTTGGGGCCCACAGAGGCAGTGTTTTTGGCTTTAGAGAATGCCTCCTGGACCTGCTACCCATTCATAGTTGAAGGGGATATGTTTGAAGGGATTTTACAGGGGATAGTGGGGGATGATGTTAGAGCTAAATTATTAAGACAAGTAGATTTGCTATGGTCAATGAAGGTTATGCCATTTGGGTCCATATTAGAACACTGAAGTTTCAAAACGTCGAATGTTTTAATATCGAACCCTATTCAGTGAAAGCTGAAAACATCGAACATACAGAGCAGCGAATTTTTTCCTAGAGAAAAAGATTTGCTGTTCCAAAACACATACACACAACACAAGCACGGCAAACAAACAGCAATCCACACACATACACCTAAAATCTTACACCTAAACCTACACTAAACTATACACACACCACTAACTATCCACTAACCTTAACCCAAACCCTAACCGTAAGATCCGTCACTATTGCACACTCACCTCACCCACGCCCTAACCCTAACTCACCTACCCCGCCCTAACCCTCACGTCCACACAATCGCACACTTACCTGACCCGCACCCTAACCCTAACTCACCTAACCTGCCCTAACCCTTACGTCCACACAATCGCACACATATCTAACACGCACCCTAAACCTAACTCACCTAAAACGCCCTAATGCTCATGTCCACACAATCGCACATATACCTAACCCACACCCTAACCCTAACTAACCTAACCCGCACTCAATCGGACACTTACCTGAACCCGACCCATAACTTTCCACCAAGGCACTGAAAATACCAAAGCAACAGAAACGGACAACTACATTCTTTCCCTAGGAAAAAATTTGGTTTTCTGTTGCTTCGATATTTTTAGCTTTCGCTGAATAGGATTCGATATTAGAACATTCGAAGTTTTGAAACTTCGATGTTCTAATATAGACCCGTGTCATTTGCCAACAGTTCTGCACACTGATGGGTATTACCTTTAATGTTACGACATACCTGAAGAAGATGTTGTGATTGCCCTTACCCTGAGAGGCCTTCCTAAACTTATAACTGCCCTTGTTGGATTTTATTAGACTTCTTAGTTTCATGTTAATTGAATCAGAGAGCTCTTGTCTCTATGAAAGTTGCTCTTTCTAATTTTGGCCATGACTTTTTTCTTTTGTTATATATTCTGTTAAGATAAGGATTCCACCAGTGTGGTTTGTTTTTGGTGTTAGATCTGGGCATACCTCCTGCAGGTGCAGCAGTCTAAATGCAGCCTTTTACATGTTTGTACAGGGCTTATGTAAATAATTCTGCATAGGTAGCTGTGTTCTTGGGGTTTGGGGTAACTGTGAATTTTGACAAACTGTCACTTAATAGGATGTAGTCTGATTTAGTATTGGCCCTAACTGTTACTGGTTTGGTTGGGTTTTCTGAGTTGAATTTTATTTTGAGGGAGACAGCTTTGTAGTCCAACTTCACCAATGAGGCTATGACATGGGGGTGGGGGTGTAATGCTCTGCCATACTGGTGAGTATTAGGTCCAGTATATTTGATTCTCTGGCTGGAGATGCACTATCTGGTACAGGATGTTTGAGTTGATAAAGTCCAGGAAACTTTGTGCCTTTGAGTTAGAGACAATGTGCTTTACTAGACTATAGATGGGTAGTTAAAGTGTTCCATGGTTAGGGTATTTGGTTGGATGGTGAACACCTCTAGCAGGTCTGGGTAAGAGTTGTGAGCTTCATGGGTCATAGAGGGCAACCTGTAGCTAGCCAGGACATGGTAGAGAACCTTGTCTATGGAGACTTGGACATGGATCATCAACAGGGGACCATCCTGTTTAACCAACCTAGAGTTATATTTGTGTTTTAGTCCCTGTCTATGCTGCTGTTGGTCTAAATGTATGGAAGACAAGGAAGCCTTCCACTGCCAGAGTACTTTTTGCAGCTTTAATAAAAGTCTCAGTAACAGTACAGATGTCTTCAGACTCCAAAGTGAGGAGAGGTTGTAGGGTATGCAGTTTCTCTTTATGGCTCCTAGAGTTGAGCAGTAACACTTTAAGGCTGCTTTGCAATTTTTTTTTGTAGTATGTTGGTAGTTTTGTTATTTTGACATTGCCTGAAAAAGCTCTAAGGGGATGGATAATGTTTTAGCCAATATCTGAAAGCCCAAGGGGGTCAGGTACAGACCATCCTTGGCAAAGCTAAGGGATCTGTTGACCATCTCCTTCCGTGCTTATAGATATTGGATTTTCATGGAGTGACACAGAAACTAACCCAATTATTAAAATCAGTAATTTTCAGTTCCTACTGTGGCATCATTGTTAGTGAAGGAAGAATACTGCTCAGTGCAAGGCACGTACCTGTCAGTGACATATTCAGACAGATTCACAATGCATCTTTTCCTATAGTCCAGTGAGGCATACCTCAGGTCATTTACATCCACATGGACTATGACAGAATCACATTGGTACCTGTGGTGCAGTAACTTGAATGTGTATGTGATTTTGTAGATCCTTGCTCTATATACGCAACTAACTGCTATCTTCTCCTTGTCCAGCTTGGTGAGAGGAATATGTGTGTGTCATGCAATAGAATCCCCTGTGACAAGAGTATTACCTAAATTCTTTGCATGCCCTTTTGACTTTATTCTTGGGGATCATAGGGTGTAGGCTTATGTGTGGTGTTAGGTGTTACTTTTGGCATGTACTTTAGTGATTGATGAGTGTAGGTATTGCATTTTGACAGATTAGGTGGTCTTTGAGGTTTGGAGAGGTTTCTTTTAAGTGCCTCAACATATGAAGGTATATGTGCAGTGAGCAGTTTGTGTGAAGGATGTAGTATGTTTGTTCTTGACAACATTGTAAGTGAGATTTTTACCTCTGAGGAAGTTATGTATGTACATCTCTCTCATGCTTTGTTAATTTTTTAGGGATTAAAATGTTGTCTGATTAAAAGATACAATTGCTACATTGTCTCAGATGACCATATCCACCATGCTGATCACAGAGATATTGGGCAATTGCAAATACATGTTGTCAGAACCTGTACTACAATTGGACTATTGTAGTTTATGTTCTTGGTTTTAAAGGGGTCACCAGAGCGGTGTCTAGGGTGATGGCTAGATGCTAGTGCTATGATCTTAGTGCTGTTTGATGCATCTTCTAAACCTAACTCCATGCAAAAACATTCCCTGTCATGAGTTAATATCTTAAGTACTAGCTTTATACGTTTGCTACTATACAGGTTACCAATAACTGCCACTGAGCAGTGAACAGTTCTGCAAAAATGCACCTAATATATATGGCAGACAGAATTTAACTTGAAAACTAACTCCAGTGCCCTCTGGCCAATAAATGACTACAGTTCAAGCTCCCTGGAGTGCCTCCCAACTTAGAGATACCTGGTAAACACTTTCTGCCGCAAGATAGATAATCTTGGAATTTTTTAACGTAAAAGTGCAGCAAAAGTATCTCTCAAGAGCACCCAATTAAAGTCCCTACAGAACCCTCTGGCTAATGAAACAATCTTACCTTAAGCCTACTTATGTGTTTCCCTACGTGGCCTGACCACGCTACTTTAGTACTGCCATTAGAATAGCAGTCCTGGTGTTCTTTGTATAAAAACACATTTTGATTAACCAGAAATGAAAAGGTACCAACTAGCTTCAAAACTAATTGACACCCCCTTGTGTTTTACCCAACCTGGACAGATAAGGCTACTAGAATTGCAGTCCCAGCCTTCTTAATGTGAAAACACACTTTAGTTAGGCAAAAGTGAAAAAGAATCAGAAACAAATCAAATAGCCATTTACAATAACTAATTCTCACTTTAAGCCTCCCTGTGTGTTTTCCAACTCAGACTGACCAGATTACTTTACTACTGCCACTAGAAAAGCAGTCTTAGATTTCTTAATGGAAAACACACGCTTTGGTTAGCCAAAAGTAAAAAGGCACCAACTAACTACAAGTACTTGTCACTTTAAGTCCCCTTGTGTTTTTCCCAACTCGAACAGACCAGACTACACGTTACCTAGTACTCCTCTCACCAGGCTGGACAAGGAGAAGAAAAAGGTAGTTGCCTACCTGGAGGTAGGATTCCCCACCTCAGTGTATCATCACCACTTCCTCCATCAATCCTGTCAGTGTTTTGTGTTTGTGGGTTTGCTTTACTGACTATTTTACATTCTTTCTCACATTTCCTTCTTTGAAAAGAGAAAATGGGCACCTGTGCTACCAATAAAATATTACCTGTCTTTTCCCTGTGCGTCATTCTCAGTCATTACCTGTTTATTATATGTGCTTCCCTCTGCTTGCTTTTTCCTTTTTCCCACTCTCTTGTGCTACCATTATAACTCCTTCATCTGGTCAAAAAATACATTTAGTGTGTGTACTGGACTCCTTAGGGCTGATATCTGCTTTTCTCATCTTGCCACTTTTGTGCACATGTAGGACCACTAAGGTACATATACACTCTATGTTTGGCATTTTCAGCTTGTCACATTAAATAGCCGCTACTTAGGCATTCTCTGCCTCGCTGCGGTTCTTGGTCTGGCCGTGAGCTACTAATTATCTGCTGTTTGAACTTTGAGGTTTGAAGTTGTTTGTTGATAATGAGCTTTGAGATGCATCATCCCCTGAAGGTAAATAGCAGCCAGCTGACCCTCATCATAAGGTGGGCATGTTTTTAAATCCCAGTGATTCGTTTTAAGCAAAACTTTCTGTCTCACTGTAATACGCAATGCATTTTTTATCAGCAATGTTCTCACAGATTTTCCAGTTTACATAAAAGTTCTGTTATTTTTTTTCTTTTACCATCCACAGCCTTTGGTAAACTTTCATTGCTCAACGCTTTACCCTTTACAAATCTCTTGAGAATGAACTATCATCCCACACAGGCTGCTTCATGTCAGCAGCCAAGCTGGTCTGTGGGACCATAGATTGTCATAGCAGAAGCAATGCAAATCTAACAGGCAACATTATTCTTTTCAATTACTCAGTGTCTGACTAATTGACTGGACTGCCTGGCTCTTGTTGTATCCACTGTGAAAGCTGTCATCAGAAGACTTGTTTCAGGTGTCTCTTTCTCTCCCCTTCTGTCTTTTTTTTTACTTTCTCTATCTCACTGTTTATCCACTATCAGTCATTGTAAAAATGAAAACCATGGAAACCAATGTGCATCATGCTTCTACAGACAGTGATATTTAGTTTATGTATGAACCTGTTTCATATTTGCATATCCCTGACTCACAGCTTAAAATAAACAACACAATCAACTTAACTGCAGTCTACCTTATTTTTTCAGGCAGTTCTGATTTTCTTTCTTTGCACTCTTTTGATTATGAGATTATCTAACTGAACTTTCCATCCCCTACTGGCTTTGACAATATTGTGTTGTTATTAATTTTGGTCACTTCCTGTCAGAATGAACTACGACTGGATGGAACCTAAGGGGGTCCTGTACAATCAGAGCTGTTAACAATGTGATTATGCAACACTTAACTGCATTGCTGGGCACATAAAAGCATCACATTGCTTGTATACTTAACTACAGTGTAACAGAAAGACAGTAGCTCTGAACTCAGTAATGTTGGGGCTGTGGAACCCACACTTGCACCCTAGTAACTAATCCCACAACACTTATTGTTAGTTTTGACATGGCCTTGGGGAGTTGTAATTCTGCAATTAGGGACATGTCTTATTTGCAGTTTGACAACATGTGTTACCAACTGAAAATATTCTGCACACACTAAACTCATTCTTCAGGAAGAAAATTTATCAGTAAAGTTCTACAGTATGTCTAAACTCATTCTTTATTAAAAAAAAAAAAAAAAAAAACATTAAAATTCTGCCTCCCTTTCTCTATTTTAAGTCACCAAATATTGCTGCCTACTATAAGCCACTGTTTGATAATTCTTAATATTTTGGATTCAGAAGGGAAAATAATGTATTCATGTATTTATTTACATTTGTTACATACTTCCTTTAGCCCATAGCTACATATTTCATTTTTTTTCATTTTTTAAATGATTTTCTTCATTCAGACATCCAGTATTCTTTCTTCTGAGACATTTTTCTCTGGGGTAACTCACCTGTACTGTCATCATTGAGATGACCCACAGCCTATATTGCTACACCCTTGCTGCATTGATACAAGAAATATCTCTCAACTGACCATACAGTCTCATCTTGGTTGGTTACATCAAACCCAGGCATTTAAGGGAACATTTATTAATGATGAAGGATAATTGAACTGCTGAAGTGCAAGCCTTAAAAAATGTTTCCTATCCCTTCTCTTGTTATACACCTTTTGTCTGTGTGAAAGCTGTCATTGTCGATGTACTTTTCTACCACTAACAACAGATTATTATTCTTCCATAACAACGTTCACTCCCTGCTAAAAATAATGTTCAAGTGATCACTGCATTTTCTTAAGGCAGGTCTTGAAATGTAAATATGGGAAAAATATTTTTCTTCCATCTGATGTGTTAGAAAAAATAGAGATTTGTGGATTCCAAAGTATCCTCTTTAGTGACATTCATTGCCTGCATTGTATTTTCTCTCATAAATTATAGTCCATTTGCAGAATACTGCATGTGCATGCCAGTGTGATCCCACTCACCTGGGTTTAAATCTTTTACCAAGACCTTAAGCTCTGCATTTTTCCCTAACCAACTCATTTATGAAACATTTTATCCTTGCATGTAGGAAAATGGTTATTGTGCTGTGATGAACATAATATACAGTTTTCAAAGGAATGGCGTAATTAATTTTGGCAGAAGCTAGACTCCTTATGGTCCACTTAGTCAGCCCACCATTTAATATATAAGGTGTGGAATTCTATTTAGGTAACAGTTTTACCCCCAGTAAGTAGTCTTTCTAAGGATGGCCTTAGGCCAGATCCATACATTCTCTAATGAATTCATTGTTTTTAACCCTACTTCTTAATTTAGCATTATCCAATCCCTCAACACCGTTTCTGTGAAATAATACTTTCTCACATCTCTCCTGAGCAGCTCAACCTCTGTTCTCACATTTTAGCCACTTGTTATCATACCCCTCTTTTCTACAGATAACCACTTGGGCTATACTTATTCCTTTAAAAAGACTCAAAAGTCTATATTGTACCTCCATTTGGTGGGCTGTTTACGTCACAGTCCTATTTTTATACTATTACCGAGCCCAAGTATATAGCCAAGCATGGCTTATTTCATTAATAGCATTTCCTTGGTTGTAGAATACATAACCAGCTGCTTCTTAATGGGATATATGCAAATCACCATATAAAATACTATTTGGGACACTTACATTCTGCAGAATCTTGTCATGTGCATCATATTTCTTCTAGAATATTGTTCTGTTTTCCATGATGCTAATTCAGCAAATGTGCTGTACTGGAAGTTCCCCAAAAGGATCAGTAATGATGTTAGCTCCTGCCAGCTTTTAATGTCTGAAGTTCTAAAATGCAACAGGTCAGCACTGAGTTATGGAAAATTTAAAATAGCAGACTGAAAAATTTAAATGCAATATTTAAAGCTCTTATTATAACAGAATCAAAACTGTCTACATCAGTAGACAAAAATTAAAGGTCAGATATTTTATAGAATTTTTTAATTTAATTTCTATAAAGCAAACCACTTTTATTTCAGCATTCAAAGGTCAACCACTGTATTCATATATATTAAAAGTAATGTGCTTTTATGCACATAGATGGAATCAAAGAATAACCTGGGAATATGTCTAATGGCAACGGCTGTTATTTTGCTTGTGGCTTCATTCAGATGGAAGCCGTCTGCATAATATTTTCCTGCCAGACTATCTACTTTCAGACAACCTGATGCCTGTGCTTTGACCTGTAATCCCGGAAAAGTCATGTTATATGCCAGCACTTATATTTTCCCTTGGACAGAGTTATTAAAAGAGTTTATATAACTGGTGAAGGAAGAGTCAGAATGAGTAAAATCCAGAAACATGATTAGCAATTTCCAGTACTGATGTGGTTCTGTCTGGATAATTTGTGATGTAGCTTCTTGTTTTACTGTTTATTATTCTGCTTTGGTAATACACTCCTCACACACACACACACACACACACACACACACACACACACACACACACACACACACACACACACACACACACACAATACAAAAAAAGAAATACTTAGTTTACTAGATTTGATAGATCTGATTTTTATGTTTGTTAAGTTAACATAAGTTACCTTAATGCATATATAACTTCTTGAATTTTGCAACACTGTTCTGGCACTTTCTGAAAGGCACACTATTACAGAAATGATCCTGATTAATTACTTGTCTCATTTCTTAGAGAACAGCTTATAATGTAATACAATGATGAAGGAATGAATTAAGAATGTAAGACTGGAACTCAAAATACAAATAACTTTACAAATATAAGTTTGGTTCAATGTGCCTGGACAAAATATTTGGTTTAAATGGATGTCTAAATGTTGCTCTACAGAGTTCATTTATTCTTATATTTTGATACCTGAATACCTCATTTAACATTCAAGGATGCCAGCTACAAAAGGTGCAAGTGAACTTTTAAAACATTGTTTGGTTTAAGATTATATATTTTGTTTAAATTATTTTTGATAACTAGTCATGATCTCATTGGAACAAGATCCCTTCTTATGGGCTATTCCTTGGTGGACTAATAGACTCCATCAGATGTTGAATGTACAGTATGTAAGAAGTAAACAGCTCAGTCCTAGAAGTGTACAAGGTGAAGCAGCAAGTATAATCAAGAAAAAATGCCCGACAATACGATATGTGCGTATGGTAGAAGTACAATACGATATGTGCGTAAGGTAGAAGTACAATACGATATGTGCGTAAGGTAGAAGTACAATATGATATGTGCATAATGCAGAGGTACAATACGATATGTGCGTAAGGTAGAAGTACAATACGATATGTGCGTAAGGTAGAAGTACAATACGATATGTGCGTAAGGTAGAAGTACAATATGATATGTGCATAATGCAGAGGTACAGATACGATATGTGCGTAAGGTAGAAGTACAATACGATATGTGCGTAAGGTAGAAGTACAATACGATATGTGCATAATGCAGAGGTACAATACGATATGTGCGTAAGGTAGAAGTACAATACGATATGTGCGTAAGGTAGAAGTACAATACGATATGTGCGTAAGGTAGAAGTACAATACGATATGTGCGTAAGGTAGAAGTACAATACGATATGTGCATAAGGTAGAAGTACAATACGATATGTGCGTAAGGTAGAAGTACAATACGATATGTGCGTAAGGTAGAAGTACAATACGATATGTGCGTAAGGTAGAAGTACAATACGATATGTGCGTAAGGTAGAAGTACAATACGATATGTGCATAAGGTAGAAGTACAATACGATATGTGCGTAAGGTAGAAGTACAATACGATATGTGCATAATGCAGAGGTACAATGGTAGAAGTACAATACGATATGTGTAAGGTAGAAGTACAATACGATATGTGTGTAAGGTAGAAGTACAATACGATATGGGCGTAAGGTAGAAGTACGATACGATATGTGCGTAAGGTAGAAGTACAATACGATATGTGCGTAAGGTAGAAGTACAATACGATATGTGCGTAAGGTAGAAGTACAATACGATATGTGCGTAAGGTAGAAGTACAATACGATATGTGCGTAAGGTAGAAGTACAATACGATATGTGCGTAAGGTAGAAGTACAATACGATATGTGCGTAAGGTAGAAGTACAATACGATATGTGCATAATGCAGAGGTACAGATACCAAGTGGTGTGCCATGATGATATGAACAAGGGACTGGAAGGAGTTTTAATCAGTCCCACATCACACTGGCAATGCCTGTGCAAATATAAGGTGTGAGGAAACTTTGTGTACATCTATGTACATGGGAAGTTCACATCTTGGTGGGATGTTTTATTCACATATGGTTAGCATCATTTGCATTCTTTTCTTTCATATATATATATATATATATATATATATATATATATATATATATATATATATATATATATATATGTAGGTTCATAGGTATTTACTAGACTAATGACCACAAGGGCCTTTTTAAGCCTAGCCATGCATCATAAATCTCTGACAAGTTCTGTCATCCTTGACAAATGTAATTGGGGCTTGGGAGATGAAACATTTACAAGCAGGGACCTTGGAGATAAAACGTTTACAGGCTGCTTGTGTGCATTAGAGACATAGGTGCCAAACCAGGGATGAATTTCCTGTTCTCCATCCAATTGTCCAAGTCATACTTGAATTAGGTTAGGGAGAAAATCAGATTCACATTGATGGGGAGACTGTTCCAGAGATGGGGTAGTCTCTGGGATGCATACATTTTCTCTCCAGCAGGTCCAGTTTATATCACAGGCAAAATTTAAGTCTTTAGAATAGGTAGTTCTGGTGCTGATAGTTTTGCAGATATGCAAGAGGTCCATCAGAATGGGGTCTGGCAATGCCCTGTATGCCAGGTGTAGATCTTCCCTCAACAGCCTGTAGGAGACAGAAAACTGGGATAAGGCCTTGATGCGGTCTGCATAGGACATGTTACTTACACCCTGTATTCTTTTAATGAGGAACGTCTGTGGATGTTCCAGTTTTTGGATATGCCCTGTTAAGTACATACCAAAGAGGGCATTGTACTCAATGATAGGTCTGATGCATGCCAAATGCAGTGGAACATTGACTTATTTGGACCTAGATGCCATACTTTTGTTTATACGTTGTGCAACATAAAATAATTTCCTCACTCCTGTAGACACAAGATGGTCAAAGGCTAGATTACTATCTGTGTGTGTCCCTAAGTCCCTGACAACTCTAAGTGGTGTGTTTTCAATATGATAGTAACCAGGTGTGGGTGACATCTGAAAGGATACTATTATGGATTTCTTCGTATATAGTTTAGTTCATGGCTCTAACACCAGTTATATGTCTGTGTCAGCCCTTCCTGGAGAACATTTGTGTCAGTGTGGGATTCAATGACAGCTCCTAATTTGCAATAATCTGAAAATTTAGTCAACCAGAAGCCATTGATATTGGCCTTGACTTCAGAGAAGTAAATGCCAAAAAGAGCATTCCCAAGACTGATCCCTGAGGGACTCCACTTGTGACTGATCTCTTTATAGAGGTGGACTCCACAGTTTTAAATTCCTGGGTCCTGTCTGTGAGTCACTTGCTTATCCTCCGGGTGACATAAGGGTTTGTACCTAACTTCTTGAGTTTATCAACAGTGCCCTAGTGGTATATCGTGTCAAATGCCTTGGCCAGATCAAGGAAGGCAGAGTGAACCATTTTGCCCTCATCCATTGCTTTGGTGACCTTCTCAAGAAGACCACCAGGTTGAGTAGGCATGACCTGTCCTTGATGAAACCAAATTGGGTTGGGTCCAGTGTCTGGAGGTTTACTCTATTATTATTGATCATTTCCATGGCTTTGCATATGAGACTAGTGAGACGTATGGATCTGTAGTTTGTAGGGTCTGCAGATGGCCCACCTTTGTGCAGAGGGATGACTGTTGCTTTTCTCCGTTCTTGAGGCATGAAGCCTGTTTGGAGGATACATTTAAATAGCAATTCCAGAGTCCCTGATAGGTCATGTTTCATACTACTTAAAATGCATCCTGGGATATTGTCTGGATCCACTGATACAGTATTCTTGGCCTTAGAGAGAGCATTAAGGACCTGTTCCCTAGTGATAGCAGTGGGAGTTACATTTAATGGTATTAACCTTAGGGAAGGTTGAGCAAGAGAGAGGAGGGTAAAGTTGGAGCTGAATTTGTCGGCAAGTAGATTTGCTATATCTTCTGGCTTCTGCCTTTTTCATTTCTCCAAGTCTTTTGGGTTACTAATACCATGATAGGAATGGACCCCCATTCCTAAGTCAAAGTATGATTAAAGTTCACAAAATTAGTATTGTTTCAGTCTTTGATGTTAGCCAGAAGTGCTCTTCACAGCACCCGCAATGTGCCTAGTAATGACTCCTTCTGCAATTTGTATGGAGTTACATGTATTGGTAGCATATCTAAATATGATTGTAGATCATTTTTATAAGACCTGTTGCTCCTACTACTATTGGAACTGTCTGGGTATCCTTCTTCCACATTTCCCTTGTCTGTGTCTGCAAATCCTAGTATTTTATGACTTTGTGTGTCTCTGTATGTAAGATACTGTAGTCACTGGGTGTAACAATTTCAATGATCAATGCTACTTTTATCTTCTTTTCATGGACTACTATATCTGGTTTTCTTGCATCTCTTTTTTGAACTGTTGGTAACAGGTGATCCCATGTGATGTAGACTTCATCATTTTCTATTATGCTTTGTGGCTCATGTTTCCAGTGTTTTTCAGCTACATTAGTACCATAATGTTTACACAATACCCACTGCAACAGTCTTGTCACATTATTATGCCTTTCAGTATACAGTCTTTCTGCTATTAGTATATCACAACCAACAGTAAAATGCCCAACTGGTTTCAATTCCATTTTACAAAACCTACATTTGTCTGTTTGTCCCACATGTTCAATGAACTTTATAAACCAACATGAATGTATTCCACTATCTTGGGTTGCCAATATTAACCTTTCATCTTTGGTTTAAATTCACCTCTCCTTAACCATTCCTTCATTTGATCTGGATCAACAAGAGGTTGTTTGAAGAGTTTTATGCATTTTCCACATTTCTTGCCTTCTCATCTGATCATTCACCTTATATTCTTTCTTTTGTTTCTGGCACATTCAGTTGCTGCCTGATTTTTATCTACTTCTGTTTTGATTTCCATTCCCACTTGACACCAATATGCTCCTGCTAAACTAAGCAGGAAAGTCATCTTACACGTATTCTCCTCATGTATTAACATTTTTGTTATATTTGGGTCTTGTGAGGTCAGCAGCTATGTATGCAGTCCTACTATTGCAGATCTGTACATGTAATCGATCTTGAGGAGGCCCATACCTCCTTCAGATCAGGGAATATATAATCTTGGTATACACTGATTTTTATAAATAATTTGATAAGTATGCAGCATTCTTCTTGTTTTCCTGTCCAACTGATCCAACACCTTTTAGGGCCAGTCTATCTCTCCAAAACTGTAAGTTACGACACGAAGAGCAAATTGATTTATAGCTTGGACTTTGTTCCTAGATGTCAACACTGTTTTCAATATTAATTTTAGTCTTCTTCATTATTCCTTACTAAGTTTTATTTACATTTGTTAATGTTTTATTGTTGTTCATTCATTAATTCCCAAATATTTATACATTCCCTCTTGTTAAAGTTCTTTTATATCACATTCCTGTATCAAAGTGATGTTTTCTTGGCGCTGCAGCTTTCCTACTTTAAAGGTTGCTTTTGCACATTTATCAAGACCAAATGATATTGTTTTGTTTTGACCACTTGCAGTTGTGCTTTCAGTTCTTCATGTGATGAGCTATACAGTCTTAAATCATCCACAAAAAGAAGATGAAAAGTCTTTATATTTTTTTGTTTTCTGAGGGCCAAATTGGAGTCATGACATAATCTGTTAAGTAAACAGCTTAATGGATTAAAGGCAAGACAAAAGAGCAGTGGTGACAAAGAGTCACCCTGGAATATACCCCTTTGCATTTTTATCCCTGGGGTAATAATTTGTCCTTTATGATATCTTAACTGCAAACTGGTTTGCCACTGTTTCATCATTGCTTTAATGTAATCAGTCATTGTAGGTTATATCTCATACATTTTAAGCACTCTTATCCATGAATGTTAGATACTGTCACATCATTTTTTTATAGTCTATCCATGCCATACTTAACTTCTTCACCTTTCTACAGTTTTCTTTTATGACTTTATTTAACAACAAATGATCCTTTGTTCCATATGACTTTCTTTTATTACCTTTTTGTTCTATTGCCATAATTTAGTTTTCTTCTAAATGATTATAAACTCTGTCGGCATTAATTCCAGTGTATACTTTATACATCATTGGAAGTTAAGTTATTGTTCTCTAGTTTTTAGGGTAGCTTGCAGGTTTGCTCTTAAGTAAGAGCATTGTTTTTCCTGTTGTTAACCAGGTTGGTGTCTTCTTGAGGTACACAAAGAAATAGTTCTTAATCATGGCTAAATCTTCATGTAAAGATGTTAATACTTTTAGCCAGAAGTTAGGTACTGCATCTGGGCCTGAGGTTTTCAAATTAGGTACTTTTCTTAATTTTGTTTCAATCTCTCTGGCCATTACTTCATCCCATTTCATATACTGTACATTTGGGCTTCTTATTTTTTCTTTTACTTCTTCTATCCATTTAGCATCTTTGTTATGTTCCACAGGATCATCATAGATATTTATCCAAAATGTATCTATTTCTTCTTTTTTTGGTAGTGTTTCAATTCCTTTTGCCTTGTTTCCCAATTCTGTATAAAACTTTCTTGGGTCATTGATAAGTTGGTTATTTTGTACTTTTCCTGTATATTTATCTGCATATCTCCTAAGTTTTTCTGCTCATGCTGATATTTTTAGTTTATTATTTGCAGTAGTGCACAATAGATCCTGATCCGCTCTGATACTGTGCATTGCTTTTATCACATCTAGTAGCATCCTGCCATCACCCGGAATGATACCACAGTACAAGGGCAAAATGATTGACTTCAACAATTGGCTAAGCTTCTGGTGTCATTCTAAGGGGATCCAGTATCTGTCTGCCTGGGATGACATGATCGACAAACCACGATGCTTTGCCAGAGATGGCCTGCACCTGTTGCCCTTGGGATTCCGGATACTGGCTAAGGCTCTTGCCAACCCTATAGTGCCTTTTTTAGGCAAGATTCAAATGACAAATTCACCACCGTAACAGGTACAAGCAAGCAAAATCTGAGGGTGATACTACTTAATGCTAGAAGTCTAAACCTCAAAATGCACTCACTCGAGGCACTCCTTAAAATGGAGAACATTGACATGTGTACAGTGACAGAGACCTGGTTCAAGGCTCCAGAGAGCACCCCTGCATTACCAGGCTATAATTCATACCACACCTTTCGGACACCTAACCTGGACCAAAGCACTAAAGGTGGAGGTGTGTCCATATTCATTAAGGATATCCACACCTCCAGGCTAGTTGCTCAGCATAATGCATCCGAGATTATCCAAGTGCAACTAACTCTGAGCAAGGCCGCAATTCAAATTGTAGCTTGCTACAGATCCCCCACTATGCCCCAGATTCCCACTCTTCATTTCTTGATACACTGAAAAATATTAGGGTACAACCTAACACCCTAATAATGGGCAGTTTCGACTACCCCACCATTAACTGGGAAAACTACTCATGTACCAACTGTTGTGCTCAACGTTTTCTGGAATTCATAAATTCCAACGCCTTGGATCAACTTATCTACACCTCCACCAGTGGCAGCAATATCCTAGACCTGGTCATTACCAACATGGGCAACTGGTGCTCCAGACCAGAGTCAATTCCTCACTGGTCATATCCGACCACAAGCAAATCACCCTAGACATCCACATCCCACCCCACCCCCCATTAGGGAAACCACCGTAAAAAAATTTCTCCAAAGCCAACTTCACGCTTCTTAAGACAGAAGTGGCAAACTTCACGACACCCATGCTGATGGACAATAGAGGTATGACTGCTGAATCCTATACAATTGCACTTTATAAGCACTTACATGGATGTGCAATCCCTAACAGAACCAAGATGCTATCCTCCAAAAAAAGGAAGCCAATCTGGTGGTCCCCTGCTATAAACAAACTCTACAACAGAAGAAAAAAACTGTTGCAAAAAAGAGTAAAATCCCATGATTGGAGGAACTCCGTGGTCAGCCTCAGTAAGAAGCTGAGATCCCTAATAAAATCCTCCAAAGCTAGTTACGAAAACAAAATCGCCACTGATTCTAAAGACAACCACAAAGTATTCTATAGCTATGTAAAGAATCTCAATGGCAACACTCAGATCTGCTCTGAGTTACAGCACAATGGCACTAAATATAAAGAACCAACTGATATTGCCAACATACTGGCAGACAGGTTCAGTGCTAACTTTACCCCTCTCTCATCCCCTAAAGGCCCCATCTCTATACCGGAAGAATGCGAAGTTCCTGTAATCACGGCTGCACAGATAAAAAAAACACACTCTCCAAAGCCAAGAACACAGCATCCATGGGACCTGACAGCATCCGAGGCTGAGTTCTACATGAACTACAGAACGAACTGGCACCCCATCTAAGTACCATGTTCAATCATAGTCTCACCTCAGGCTTTGTGCCCACTGAATGGAGCACTGCAATGGTTATCCCACTCCACAAAGGGGGAGCCACCTTGGACCCCGGGAACTACTGCCCCATTAGCCTGATGAGCCTGGTCTGCAAGGCTATGGAACATATCATCATGGAACTTATAAACAATGACATTGGTAATCTCCATACTCTGGACCCTACCCAGTTCTAGTTTGTAAAAGGCAGATCATGTCTCCTAAACCTGATAGACTTGTTTGAAGCAGTCACCAAAGCCATAGATGAGGGTAAGGTGGTTCACACAGCCTAGCTAGATCTCGCCAAGGCTTTTGACACCATCCCCCACTCTGGAATTATAGATAAACTCACTAAACTAGGTATAAATCCCTATGTCACAAGATGGGTTGCCAACTGGCTTACTGATAGAACCCACACTGTGAAAGTAGCAGACTCTAAATCCAACTTCAGACCAGTGACAAGTGGAGTGCCACAAGGTTCAGTCCTAGGTCCTCTCCTGTTTGGTATATACTTCTCTGAAGTACAGGCTAACACAGAAAGTCTTTGGCTAACAAAGTTTGCAGATGACTGCAAACTAGGAGCCATAATCAAAACTCCTAACGATGTGGACATCCTACAAAAGGGCCTCACTGAGACAGATGCCTGGTGCCAAAGCCATGGCCTGAAGCTCAATGCCAAAAAGTGCATTGTCATCCCATTTGGTAAAAACTCGGTACCCATGAACTAACACATATAGGCGATAGTCTACTTAACACCAAAAGTGTGATAAAAGACCTTGGGACACAGGTGGACGGTAGTCTCTCCTTTGATAATCACATCACCACAGTAGTCAAAAAATCCTTCTACATGGCACACCTCATCACAAAAGGTTTCTCATCCAGGAAAAAAGAAGTAATTATTGCCCTCTACTCATCACTCATTAGCCCCATTATAGAGAACAACGCCCCTTTTGGTATGTACCTCACAAGACATCTACAACAACTGGAAAGGTCACAGAAATACCTCACAAAGAGGATTACCAGCCTCAAACATATGCCCTACGCAGACCGTCTCAAAAAACTCCAGAGCTTTACTCTGTCGCATATCGCCTACTCAGAGGCAATCTCTGCCTAACATACAAAGCTATGGCAAACCCAGAGCTGTTGGACATGCTCCACGTAAAGAAATCCCAATCCCTCCTAGCTAAATGCTCTAGGGACCTAAATCTTTTCACCACAATAAATAGAACATGCTGGAGGGATAGATTCCTGTCCCAGAGACTTCTCATACTCTGGAACAAACTACCTATCTATATCAAACAAAGCTCCTCATTAGCACTCTTCAAGAAAATCTTGATGATTGGATGAGAGATAGGAAATTCACCCTGGGGATCACTTCTGTGGCTCTACTTGACAGGGGAACTTTAAACACCAGGAACCAGGAAACGGATGTCGAAAGCTCGCAAGATTTTAATATCCAAATGTAGTAAAAACAGTCACTTAAAACTCAAATTTGTAAAATGAATCAATGCACCAAAAGTAAGACCAGGACACAGTGCGTATTTAAATGTCCAAACAATATATAAAACCCTCAGTCATTTAACTTTAACTCTTTTTTGCATTTTACTAGTGAGCACCCAATGCATCAGAAAAAATCAGTAGTCAAGGGCCAACTGGTGCGAGCTGCCAGGATGGTGACAACTGAAGATGAGTTTGAGAAAGAAAGTAAACTTCTGTTTAATATGTTTTTACATAAAGGTTACCCAAGTAAGTTCTTGAATTGTATTTTTGAGGAGGTAACCAGGAAGAGGGCAACAGGAGTGTATAAACCTATTCTGGGCCATCGTACCTCAAATACTGGGAGTACTGAATATACTGGATCAAACTGTACTGACCAGGATGTGATTTACCTGGAGGGCTACGGTCCTAGGAAGGGAGGGTTGGCCATGAAAGAAAGTAAAACCAAGAATAACTACTCACTAGCTTTTACCTTCACGTACACTCCAGTGGCTTTGGATATACAGAAGGTGGTCAGAAAATGTTGGTTTTACTTGTCTTTAAATAAAGAGATTTTCGACCGAATAGGTGAGCACCCTTGTATTAGTTTTAAAAGGGGATCAAACTTGAAACAACTTCTTGAAATGAACCAGAATGGACAGAAAAGGAAAGGTGGTGGAGGTACTTGTAAATGTGGCCATTGTAATCAATGTACACACATTGAATGTGACAGTAGTTTTAAAGTTAGGAATGAGACTTTTTACATTAAGGGAAATTACAATTGTAATACAAGAAGTGTAGTCTACCTTGCGGAATGCCAGGCTTGTCAGGCGTTTTATGTGGGTAAGACCGATCGTAGATTGAGGGACCGGATTTACAAACACATTTATGCTATTAGTAAGGAGAATCCCAACAATGCTTTGGCCCGCCACTGTGAACTAAAAGAGAGTAATTTTTTTAAATTTAGGATCATATCACAAGTAAAGCAGAACATGAAGGGTAGGTGTGGAGTTAATGATAGCTTATTGAAGCTACTGTTAGAGAGAAATTAACTTAGTTGGCAACTAAGGTTAAACGCATATGTAGAACCTGGGTTAAATGAATCTTGTAGTATAGCATGCATTTTAAAATTAAGAAGGTTATACAGGTAATATAAGGAATATAAGGAATTTAAACCCAGGATTAGCATTAGGGGACACTAAGTATGTTTGAGGGACACTACCAACATTTTTAACTGGCCCTACCTTACTCATTACACTACATATACTACATATATATTTTTTATATATATATACACAATGACAAGATATGTAAGTGGGTTGCTCAGTAGTAGAGCTAGTTTTTAGTTACTAGTCTTAAACACCTACATTAAACCTGTAGTGATATCCCTTTTATGGTTGGTTAGTTGAGTAGTCATTGTTTATTGTAAATGTTGTGTATGGTATAACTATATTAGGTACGAAGTTTGGTATTAAAACGGACCTTGTACCTTTTTTAAAAAATGTTAGGTAACATCAAAAAATTTTTTCTTTGTGTAACCTGATGGTTTTGTATTTAATAACTAAGAATATGAGTACTAGCCACCTATGATAATTGAACACATAGTTTGTAATTTGACGAATTTTTAGCATGTTTTTCTTTAAAACTGTTTGCTATGAAATGGGTTGATTTGAGCCTCCACCTGATTTGCTAACAGTGGGAGAAGAAACTATTTAAAACAAACTACGACTTGAGAAGGTTGTCTGAAGAAGTTCGGGTATAGCCCGAACGAAAAGCGCTTTACATGTACTGGACTTTTTGCTCTTGCAAGTCTATTTTGCAAGTAGAGGTTGTGACTGAGGGTTTTATATATTGTTTGGACATTTAAATACACACTGTGTCCTGGTCTTACTTTTGGAGTGTTGATTCATTTTACAAATTAGATTTTTTTTGACTGTTTTTACTACATTTGGATATTAAAATTTTGCGAGCTTTCGACATCCGTTTCCTGGTTCCTGTTGTTTAAAGTTTTCATGGTTTGTGGACGTCTATTGGTGTCTACTTGACAGGGGCACAGGAAAATAATTTTCCTGGGTGGCAAAAGCCAGGGTACCATTTGGCTAGGCTTATATAGGCCCTAGGGCCAATAGCCTAGCACCTACTTATGAACCTATGAACCTATAATCCATAACCTCAGTTTCTATTTCTTTGACGTTTCTATTACAAATCCTCTTTTGTTCTTTTCATCTTTGTTTTTTTATTTTTGTATAGTAAAATTTTCCATATCCAGATGCCTTTGCCTGTATTTCTCTTCAAATATCTTTGGTGCTGCACTTTTGTATTCATTAGATTTGCTTTCTCCGTTGCATTAATATTAAATCTCTTTTTCTTTTCCATGTGCATATTTCTTCTTCAAATGTCTTCTGCTCCTCTTGTTTCTCCTTTCTTGGAGGACTCATTCCATCATACTGTGATATAATCTGTGTTAGACTTTCTACACTGAATCCTTCACTTCACAGGTATTCCGTAACTTCATCTTCTTTTTTATTTTTAACTTCAACTTTACTAACCTTCTATTCTGGCTTCCCCCTTTGTGATCTTATTTTTTGTATTGTGAAATTTTCTATATCTGAATGCCTTTGCCTGTATTTCTCTTCCAATATCTTTGGGGCTACTTTTGTATTGATTAATCTGGCTTTCTCTTTTGCATAAGTATTGCGCTATATCAGATCTCTCTTTCTTTCCCATGCCCGTATTTCTTTTTTATACCTTTCAAAAATCTCTAGATTTTGATCTTTATATTTTTGCACTTCCTCAGTTGCTTCTTTTTCCAAATGCCTCAAGGTTTCTTGGTCTATGTAATGTTTTTCATAAATATTTGCATGAATGAACACAAAAAAATGTATTTGAAGCTACTAACAGTTTTCTTGTGCAAGTATTTTTCTTTCCTCTAATTTCTCTCTTAATCTTTTTGCATATCTTCTGTTTAGAAATGCCTGGCTTCTTGCATAACAGTAACAATTCGTAATTTCTATCTTATCCTAAACAGTCCACTCTATCATCTTTATGGCTCTTTGTTTGGCCTATCAGTTTTTCTGATTTTTGTGGACTACTTCTTTCTTCTGCAACAAGGGAGCCACCTTCCTCCTGGGCCTGGCCTAGCCCAACTGTAGGAATGTTTCCGTGTCTTGAGGATTCTACGCTGTCATTGTTTCCATTCCTGGCACCAGTGTGCCTACCAGGATTGGGCACTTTTTTATCCTGGTTCTTGTGCACCCTGCTATCTTTTTTATTTTTTAACCTACTTTTTTCCATGATATATGCTATATAGAATACGGTCTATATATTAGTGTTGTCTTGGTGAGATTTTTGCAAAGTGTAGGGTCCACCTCATGAAGGTACTCACCAACACTTCAGGATGAATTCAATTCCAGCAATACTACTCTCCTTTCCCTGCTGATTTATTATGTCTCCATTCATATAGGTGGATCCTTTTACAGTGAGTTCTGTATGCAATTCTATATTGCCTTTGAGATTGTGGAGATAGCTAGAGAATGCTTTCTGGTTGTTGTTGGCCTCAGATTTGGCTTTGATAGACATTATTTGTCCTCTGAGTTATTTATTTCGATGTGAGTGCTTTTATCCTGCTGGGTGCTGCACCTCCTAATTCTTACCGTGATTGTTTTCCTTTTGTTATACAGCCTATTGATTTTGTGATTCCACCAGGGGTGGCTTGTTTTATGAGTTAGTTCTGTACTTCTTCCAGGTGGGAAAAGCTGCCTCTATGTAGCTATTAACATGCTTGTATAAATTTTCTGTGAACGGTTCTGCGTAGGCAGCAGTGCTCTCAGGGTTTATGGGGCTTGAAATTTTGCCAAGTTATCACTTAATAGCAGGATGTTAGCCTTAGAATATTACAGGGTTAGCTGGGGGCCCAGGTTTTATTTTTACTTCAAAGGAGGCCATTTTCTGGTCTGAATTTACCAGGGAAGACATTACACTAGGTGATGTGCAGCACTCTCCCATATTAGTTAGGACCAGATTCAGTATGGTTGCACTCCTGGTTGGACTATTGACACTCTGGTAAGGAGTTTGTGTTTACAGAATCCATAAATCTCTGTGCCTGTACATTTGGTGTTGTATAAGATTTCCAGTTAATAGTGGTAGTGGGGTAATTAAAGTTGCCCATGAATATGGTACTGGGTTGGATGGTGAGTGTTTCCAATAAGTTTAAATACATGGTATGGGTTTCCTGGGTCATAGAGAGAGACCTATAGCTTGTAAGGAAGTGGTGCTGGAATTTGCCTTGGTGATTTGAACATGGAAAAGCTGAAGTGCATTGTCCTGTTTGATCAGCCTTGAGGTATATTTATTTTTTATGTAAATCGGGACACCTTCACCTTTCATCCCTGTCTGAGTAGTAATTAGTCTAAATGTGTGGAAGGCATTATAAACTTGCACAGTCCTGTCAGTGTGCTGTCCATGGCTTTAAACCATGTCTCAGTGATCGCACAGATTGTCAGCATTTTCTAAGATGAGGAGAGCTGAAAGGCACATACGCACACACACACACACACACACACACACACACACACACACACACACACACACACACACACACACACACACACACACACACACACACACACACACACACACACACACACACACATGCATGCACACACACACACACACACACACACACACACACACACACACACACACACACACACACACACACCATGGAATGTAGGTGGTTCTTCCAGTCCAACAGTAAAAGGATCATTTAAAAACTAACAAGGAGTGTGATATTGAGCCCCAGTGTAGTTATAACAAAAAACAGAGTTCTGTATTTCCAGGAAGAGTTCTTTCAGGTTGGAGGTAAAGTTTTTGTTCCCAAGGAGATGGCTAGCCATGTTTCTTATTTCAATGCATTCTATAACTGAGGAATGGCTAATGAAAATCCATTGTACATTTGTTTCTTCTCTGGCCTTTCAGCAGACATTTCATATGTGTAAAAGCATTTCAGCCTTTAAATATTTCTCTTGAGGGGCCAGTTTGATTTAAATGCAATTTAGCCTGTAGACAGATCATGGGGTCTGTTGTGGTGGCCCTCTCTTTCAGACTTTTTCAATTGTATTTAGTTTTGCCAGCCATAACAAAGGACAAGGTAAACCTACAGAAGAAAAGAAGCTGTAGAACTCAAGCCTGGCTGCTTATCAGAAGTATAGGACCCATTACTATGAGTTCTGACAAATTAAGCTGAACTGAACATAACTTTTAAGTGTTTTTTGAAGGAGAGGATTCACCCTTCCACACCTCCTGGTGTGGAGAGCTTGTGCATTCTATGCCCTTCTATGTTGTTGTTGTTGTTGTGTCTTTTGACTTTTCCTGGTTAGGGGTCACCACAGCGGAACTCCGGTCCGCTAATGATTGGCAGTAGATTTTTATGTGCTGAGTTGCCGGCTCTGACGCACAACCTTCAACGAAGGTACGCCCATTTACGCATGTCTCCACGCAGAAGATGCTCTAGCTGAGAATCGAACCAGACAGCATCTTACTGTGAGGCGATAACACTACCACAGCATCACCACCGCAGTTATTCTATGCCCTTCTATGTATATATGCTAATTCTAAGTTCAGTTTACCTCAAACCAAAGGGAGTACTCCAGAACTCAACTTATACTTAAAAGTTCCACATTTCTGAGTATTGTCATTACAGTCTTAAACATTTCATTGGGCTTTCTGAATGGCTGAATTAGTTTATGACATCATACACTTATCTGAGTTAATACAATAGCTTTTAATTATGTGGGTCTTATTAGCGGTTTAGATGTTTTTATTAAGTGATGTAGGTGAACACCTAATTGTTTGAAAAATGAAACCCACTTAATGAGACCATATTTGGCAAAGAATATATTTACTAACAATGAGTGATCATCTGCTAAAGACTTCCTACTGTATGAAACTGCCTGTTTCTTCCAGTGGTTAACACTCATCTGATTCTTGGTAAAACCTCTTGTAACCTTGCTTGGGTTTCCCTGTTCTGTGGGTAAAGTTCAGTAAAACAGTCATCCGAGTATTTGATAATTTTTTCTTTTTCTTTTTCTACAATGTACTCAGCCAGCAGTCCTTATCAGGACATGAAGGCCACTTGGGCCATCATGCTCTGGTATCCTATGCAGTAGATAGGCTGTATTTTTTTTCTGCCAACACCCTACCTCATTCTAGCAAGAACCAGGACTTAGCATTATGCCATTTCTCCCAGTTCTACAAACAATTACTTAGCTAGATATAAGCAACACGACTGACTGGTAAATCCATGTGGTGGAATAAACAAGTAATTCACCATGTTCAATGCAATGTTTAAGTATAGATTTTTGGTGTTTTTCTTGTGAGGGGAGTGACTGTTAGTCTAGTTCAAGAGCTGTGTTTGTTTTAAGGTAGTTCATTCCAGGCCATTCAACAACAGTGTTAAGTGTCTAAGAATTTTCCTACCCTTTCACCTTGTGCTTGTTGAGTTCTTAAACCAAATTTATCTTTTGCAGTCTGCCCCTTAGGATAATTTTACCAAATACATCCCTCACTGTCCTCTTTTATTGGCTGTTGGCAATAAAAAATATCATTTTGTGAAGTCTGTCCCCTTAAGCTATTTAAATACATTTTCCTTCCCATTGTATAACATAAAGCCTCAATATAGAGTGCCCGCCAAGTCAGTCTATGTTGCTATTTTAATTTGTTTGGCTCTTGGATTGTCTGACTTTACTATAAATTTGTCTTTGATAATGCTTCCCAAAATCATTGTATCTACTCATAGTAGTGATCACTAGGTGATCAAATTGAGAAGTTCCTCCTCTTTTTACTGCTAAAGCTGGATATATCCTCTCTTAGTTTTGCATTTACATTACTCATCTAAAACACCTAAGCACTGGACAAGATGGAAGGTCACCCTGCTAGTTTCACCTCTGTCTTAACACTAGTAATTCCATCGGTGACAGGTGTAAATAGGTAACTAATTGGAGGCTTCCCTTTCACCTAAAACTGTTCCATGTGAGCTTCATAAACTTCTGCTGCAGTCCTTCTCTAATCACATCACAATGCCTTATACCGAGGCTGTAAAACAATAACTTCCAGAGTCTCCTAGAAATAATACAATTAAGTCTCAGAAAAAGATCAGGACACTCATACACCTCATACATAACCTCCCAGAAAGTCATCATGAGCAAAACCACTTTAATCACTTTGAGCCATAGCAATAATAGAAATGTTTTAGGGATGGCTGACTCTATAGTCAAGCAGACTGACTCATTACTCACCAGTCTGGACAAGTAGAGGGTAGCTGTCTGTAAAGCAGCAAGATCTCTGATGTCGTAGGCACACTAAGGACCTTAACTTCTGACAAATACAAGTACAGCATTGCAGTGGCACATGTAGGAATGAATGAATGAATGAATGAATGAATGAATGAATGAATGAATGAATGAATGAATGAATGAATGGATGAATGAATGAATGAATGAATGAATGAATGAATGAATGAATGAATGAATGAATGAATGAATGAATGAATGAATGACTTGAGAAATAAAACCTGTAAGCATATGCAGAGAGCCATGTCAAAACTTTCTATGCATGTTAGAAATATAGGTAAGATAGTAATCCTGTGTGTAATCCTTTCTTCATCTTGAATGATGTCTAGATACAAAGAAAAGATAACTGGCTTCAATAACTGGTTAAATAGTTGGTGTCATTCTCGGTGAGATCTGGTTCCAGCATATGGCAAAATATTGGACAATCCTTACTTCCTTCACTAAGGATGGTCTGCACCACTTTCAAAGCATATACATGCTGGCTAAAGCCTTTGTT
This sequence comes from Protopterus annectens, assembly GCF_019279795.1. NCBI lineage: Eukaryota > Metazoa > Chordata > Ceratodontiformes > Protopteridae > Protopterus > Protopterus annectens. The sequence continues at coordinate 5,023,723 of NC_056739.1, read as the reverse complement.
ACTCCCAGTGCCAATTTTTAGGTAGATTCCAGATGATGGACATTCCAACATAGCTAGCACTCCTCAAAGCCAGATAAATTGCCTGCATTTGGATAACACCTATGCCTATGGAGTTATAGAAATCTGGGTTAAATATAAAGAGAGCACTCCCTTTATGCTAAGAATTTGCAGTGTTCATGCATTCAGATGTAATGGCTACTGTGTTGGTGTCTCCATATTTGTCAAGGAATATATTACATTGAGGCAGATCCCTAGGGACTCACAAACTGAACTTATTACAGATAACTCCAGATAGGATTAATTATCAAATGAAAGCTTGTTAGGCAACCCTTTTACTGTCCTCTGATGACCATGTAAGATTCATTAGTGTTGTAAACATTCTCCTTATTAGCAAAAACTCATTTATTTCGGGTGACTTTAACTATCCTTTAATTAACTGAGAAAATTATACCTCCAGTGTAGGATATGCCCCAAAATTTCTAGGCTTAATAAACAAAAAATCCCTGGGGGACACTGATGGATACTTTGATACTTTCTGATGAGACACTTGTAACTCACACTGAGTGAGTTCTGTCTTTCAGCCAGTTTGCTATCAATCATATCACATATATGGGCAAATGTTGTTTTAGCATTTAGCTTTTCTTTGATGCCCACATGGTGAATGATGTCAAAGGCTGTGGCCAGGTCAAGATAGACTACATGCATTACTGGGCCACCATCTGCAGCCACCATAACCATTTCAAAAAAGCTTATCAGTGTAAATAGACAGGAACTACATTTCGCCAAGTCAAACATTTGTGGGTAAAGTTTATCAAATTTCTTTCTAAAGAAACAAAGCATTTCTAATAACTAAAATTGCCACATCATATCAACCAGTATGTGGGCTACATTTTCTGATGAGGTCTATCCAAACGAGTAACCTTTTTGCAGTGGAATATGTTAATGTGGGTATTGTCAAAAATGGAAGAACATTTTAACATGTATATGAGTCATAATGTTGGTGATTTTGTTTTCACAGCAATTTCTAAAGTGGTGACCACAATGAAAGTGCTACACTTGGGACAGTCAGGTGTCTCACACAGGAGCTTTCACAATGAAGGGCAATGGCATTACAGCAATGCTATATGTTGACAGTTTATAATACCCTTAGTTTGTTAGGTCACTGTTGATGATGTCATAACAAGGATTTGTAGTAACTTACCACAGAAACTGATGGTGAAATGCATTTCAATAGGCTGTCTCCATACTGAATGCAGAGCAGTCTGTGAACACAGTGTCACTGTTAGCCTTGAAGATGTGTGACAGCACCCATTATACTTGGTCTACAGAACGTGTGAGGAGCAGGTACTAAGTAACTGCACATCAAAGTAACTGCGTATCTATATAACTTCACATCTAAGTAACTGCACATCTATGTAACTGCACATCTAGGTAACTGCAGATCTGCGTAACTGCACATCTGTGCAACTGCACATCTATGTAACTGCACATCTATTAACTGCACAGCTGTGTAACTGCACATCTAAGTAACTGCACATCCTGTCGCACTGAAGTTCTGCACATGCTGTGGCTTTGCAGTGGTTCCTAACTTCCCCACTGATGACCCATTTAGGTAACATGGGATTTTTCTTTAAGTCTTCTCTAACTTTGGTGACTATGGACAACACCTGCCTATCAATGCTGCCGTGACAGCAGTTGTTCTTCCTTCCAGATGTGCTGTATCAAAGGTACTGCAAATCTGTGAATGCATGACCCCTGCACACTTCTCAAGAAGCACATTTGAAAAGCTTCAAAAGGAAATTATATTTCCTACCATTTCTCACCTGTGGTATTAAAAACAACTGGGAGTGCTGCGTCAACTACATCAATGCCTGCTGAGTTGGAGCTGCCAGAAGATAGTGTGACAGTACAGGAAGCTGCACAAAGTTTAGCTCCTACAACTCAGGTGTAGGTAGACTCAGGCATGTAATATCAGTCACAGTGGTGCTTGCAAGGAGGGCAGAATACTGTAATAACTCAATTGTTGGATGCATCCAGTAGCGTTGTTTGTTACTAATCACGTGCATAATTTAATTGTTTCATTTATCCTTTGTTGACCAGATTAGTCCCACTAGGCTGGTAGCCTCTTTTCAGTAGAGACTCGAGGTGGCATTTATACTATTTGTGAAATTTAGACAGGATATCTGTGAACTGTCCTTTCTGAAAGCTCGTACAGCTTGCAAATACATGCACATATCCCATTCCTAGTGCACTGGCAAATGGGAAGACAGTACACAAAGGAGATCATGTCAGAGGAAAGAGAGAGGAGGTGCAGTTTTGTAGGGGAGATGAAGGCAGCTTAATTGTGGAGGACCCACAGACTGTTTTCCAGTGTGAATTATTTGTTGATCTAACAATGGACAAGGAAGTGAATGAAGAATCTGTTGACAACCCTCTAGTCAGAAGGGCTGCAGGATGATTTATTTCAGGAAATGTTGAATCAACGTGAACCAGAAAGTAGAAGATGTATGTTGGGGGGGGGGTAATGGTTACAATTCAGAAGGCTGGGGGGGTAATGGTTACAATTCAGGAGGTTGAAGCAGAAATAATTTTTTGCTGGAAAGAAACAATGTGGGAAAGAATGGAGAGAGGAAATTGCATGTAGCAGGAGAAGAATCAGAGAAGGTTAGAGGAATAATAAAAAGCATCAAAAAAGAAAATATTCTATTAAAATCCAAGGGAAAGTGAGAAAGAACTAAATAGATATTACATTTGGGATAATGTCATTGTACCTTTAGACATTGCAGCCCCTGAGCTAAGGGCTTCATTTTAATAAAGAGACCTTTTTGACATTATTTTTGAAAGAGGAGAAGGACTTGAGTAATTTCTAAATTAATGTGAAAAACATAGATATTATTCCTTGGAATGAATACGTAATTAATGCATTAAACTGAGACACTGAAAAGAAAATGTATGTGTAATTTTGCATTAACATTGAAAAATGACTTAAAAAAGAACGGTTGTATAATAATGCCATAAATTTGTTTAAAGTGTATGATAATAGAGCTATATTGGACTGGTAGATGGGAATGTGTTGTGAAATTAAAAGGTGGTAAATGAAAATATTATACATTTACCAAACAAGTGTGATACATGTTTAATGGAGTAGTTTTGGGAAGTACTGGGGAGAACCAAAAACATTGTTAAAACAGAAACATGCTAACAAAGATGAAATCACAGGAGCAATGAAAAATAAAAACAAGTTTAGTCAACTAATAATCATACTTGGTTGACTATTTTCATCTAAAAAGACTCCTCTGAAGCAAATGAAATTACAACAAACCTTCTCTTACATATTACACCTTCTTGTCATATGATCAATCAAATTAGACTGTTTACATGCATAAAAATAGTAAGTTAAAACTCCATAATGTGAATGTAAATGAAAATTAATAATTTGCTCATCAAAAATACATGTATATACAGTATATTTATATATAAAATAGCATCATTAAACAACAAATTAATAAATAGTAAATAATCATGCTGGTTGCCCATATTAAACTAAATATGAAAGATTTGAATGTACAATCTCAACCTGTTTTAATATATCCACTAAACATTCTTCTAAAAACTTAATTTTTTGGCCTCAGTTTCAAAACAGTCTTTAAGGAGATAAAATTATTGATACCTGGTGCAACCTGTGCATTTAATAACATTTGCCATTTAAGTTCTTGTATTGTAGGGTGTTCTCCCAATTACCACCCCTAAATGATTTCTTTATCTTTTCAAACTCCCACACAAAATAAATAAATAAATAAAAATAAAAAAATGTGCATATAACAGAATGTTTATATAGAGCATTGTTAGTATTTTTGTTTTTAATATTTTTAAGATGTTCTTGTAGTCTGGTACTAAGCCGTCTCTCAGTCTTGACAACATATTATGCTTGACATGTCGCACCACTGGCAAAATAAATAACAGCCTCACTCTTTCACTTACAAAACTCTGGACATGGTACGGTTCTACCATATCCTCTCAGTGCACCATAAGGTCCCTCATATATGTAGTGGCAAATTTTGCAACTACCAAATTTAACCATCTTTGTGAGAATGTTTGTTTTAAATCCAATATTTTATTTTATCATACTGTAATATGTTTGACAAGTGATGTTCTATAATGCCACTTACATATTTCAAATGTACTTCATTAATATTGAGTAATGCCATGGCTCAATAAAAATCTTTTTGTTAGTCTTTGTCAAATGCCTTCTTATAATGCCTACATCAGTTTAAAATTTACTTCCCTTCTGACAGTTATATCATTGGCCAAATGCCTTAACATATCTGGGAGATATCCTCTGTCAGAAAAAGTTTTCGTGACAAAGTGTCATTCATTTAAAAAATCTTGGCCATTACTAACCAATCTGCATATTCTTACAAATTGCCCTTTAACTACATTAGTCTTCTGCCAAACAACATGGTTACTAGTTTAACGAATATATGTATTAGATAATGTGGGTTTTCTATACACCTTAGAACAAAGCATCTTATCTTTATAATCTTTGTAAATGTTAACATCCAAGCAGTTAACCTCATACTCAGATACAGAGTATGTAAAGTTTAAAAAAAGATGTAGTTGAAATCAAATATTGAAAAAATTCATGCAAATTGGATTTATCCCCATCCATATAATAAATAAATCATCAAAAAATCTATAATAATGTTTAATAAATTCCTTGAAAAATAGATTTGAACAAATAGTTGTTTCTCCCAATAAAAAAATTCTAAGTTTGCATAAGTGGGTCCACAAATAGCACCCATAGCAATACCGAATATTTGATGATAAAGTTCACCTTCAAAGTAAAAGTAATTATTGTCTAAAACACATTGCATAAATTCATCTATTAAATTAAAATTAGTGTTGTTAATATTGGATAGGGATATAATCTCCATAAACCTCTCCATACCAGTCTCAGAAGGTGCTACTGAAAACTAATCATGAATGCCTGGATTGAATAATAACATACGCCCATCCACTTTGACTTTAGCTAATTCAGATATAAAAAAATCCAAACACAATCAATACATGGTGGACATCTTTGAGTATGTATTTCAACTTCACATCAATAAACTTTGCCATCTGAAGACATGTTGTTTTTTTGGGGAAAGAAGGACATTTAACTGATAAATAGGATAAAAGAAAATGTGTTTTGTTTAGGGAATATGGTCATAATGCAGAAAATGTGAAGTAAAATGTTATAAATATAGCCAAACAAGGCATTCATGGAGCTGTTGTGATAATGAGAAAGAGGTAAATGTGCAGGAAGAAAAAGACAAGGAGGGAAAACATATATTGGAATGTAGTAAAAATAAAAAAAATCTCTTGGGAGAAACGCTAAGGACAGAAAAATAAAATGTAAGGGAATATATTTGAGCGAAAGAAAAAAAAAGAAATGGGTGACTGTAAAGCGATTATTTTAAATGTGAATAGTATCATGAATGATGTAAAAAGATTGACAGTATATCAATGGTGTGAGACAATAAAAACAGATATAACTGTTTTGACAGACACATGATTTAAAACTAGTTAGAATGATTATGGTATGGAAAAATAGAATGAAATTTGGGAATTAAAAGAAGCAGGCACAGTTGTTTGTTTGTGTCTTTTGGCTTTTTCCCAGTTAGGGGTCGCCACAGCGGAACTCCGGTCCACTAATGATTGGCAGTAGAGTTCTACGTGCTGGCTTGCCGGGCCTAACGCACAACCTTCAACGAAGGAATGTCCGTTCACGCATGTCGCCATGCAGAAGATGCTCTAACTGAGGATCAAATGGGCAACGTCTAACTGTGAGGTGACAATGCTACCGCAGCACTATCACCGCAGTGTAAACAGGCACAGTTGTTAACTATATAAAAATGAAAAATATAGAGTTTTGGAAGTTTTAAAATAGGAAAAATAAGACATATAAGAGAGGTGTTTTGAAAACTGTGATAGAGTATGTGTGTGTGTGTTTTTCAGAAGAATTTGTTGAAAGGGAAGAGTGAGTGTTAGAGGTATGTTTTCAGATCAAAGAGCAGTTTGAACTAAGTTTGGTCTAGAAGAGCAGTTATTTAAAATTGTAAAGGATTTAAAACATTAAATAATGAGGAAGTTAAAAAAGAGTGTAAGGAAACAATGGAAGAACAATGGCTATTGTTTTACTAGGTTTATTTATAATAATTGAACAGGTTGGTGGGTTACATATAAGAGTAAATTTAAGAGAGAGAGTATAGCAGAATAGAAAATGAATTGTTTAACAAAAAGAGAAAGTAATATGCTATGACATAAGAAAATATGTGGAGCTTAATGGAAAGTATCAGTGAAGAATTTTTAGTAAATGAAAGGGAATTATATCAGGAAAATAGAAGAAGATAGCAGGCTTGTTAAGAAGCCCAAAACTTTAGTACAAGGTAAAAAAGAGGAAGCAAGTCCATTTTTAGGAAAAGGGATTAAGACACAGTATATGGTAATGGAAAAATAATATAAATGGCAAAGAAGAGGTGACTGTAGAAAAAAAGGGATAAAAGAAGAAGTTGAAAAGTTTATTGATGAAATATGCCATGATAATAAGAAAGTGAATGTGAAAAATAAGCACATGCAGAGAATGAACTATTAAAGAAAGGAAAATAGTGCAGAAGAGATGAAGAGTTTACTATGCAATGTGAAAGATACGTTGTCACCTACTGTAGATGGTTCGGATTGTGAACATTACAAAGAGATGAGTAAAAATTTAAAAAAAGTTGTTTTAGTTAAAGTTATGAATGAATGGAAAATAGTACTTATGAGGGGTAATAAAATTAATATGGAGAAAGGAAATAAATAATATTTAAATAATTGGAGACCTATAACATTGATTAATGTAGATTATAAAATTTTAATGAAAATCATGCATGTAAGATTAGAAAAGGTAATACAAATAAATGAAGAGCTGGACTATATGGGATTAATGGAAATAAAGTAAAGGAAGTCTTAATGTTTGTTAAAGAAACAATATATTGTATAAAAGAGGAAGGAAATGAGGCAAAGTTGGTGAGGATGGATGTGAAAATAATTATGATAACTTAAATAAATGTCAGTTACAGTGAATTTTGGAAAGTTAAAGGTTAGATAAAGAAATTTTAAGATTATTTAAGAAACACTATTAATAAAGTTTGAAGAGAGTAATGCTAAACATAAAAGTAAGTAGACAGGTAGTAACAGAATTGGGAGCTAGCCTTTACTTTTTGCAATAAATATAAGCATTACTTTAGATGAGCTGTATAAAAAAGTGAGTGGTGCCAAATTTGCTACAAAGATAAAATCGAAATACCATTAATTATTGTATAAGCAGATGACATACTGGTAATTGCAAAAATATAAACTGGATGATAGAGGTTACAAAATAGTTGAAAATATTAGAATTGGATGGTTTGAAAATTAATAGAGAACAAAATAAGGTTCTGGTGAAAAAAATAAAGAAAGGTGGCATTTGTTTTAATAGTATTATAGAGATATTGAGTATACATTTCAGGAATCATGAAAGTGTAAAGTTGCAATGATTTGAAATGCTGAAAGATTTAAAATACCCATTTGTTTATGTAGATTTATATTAAAAACAATTTTTATTTATTAAATGGGTATGTTTTATGAAAGTTGATATATTTGGGTTGAGTTATCTTTTATCCAGGAGTCCAGGAGAAATGGAGCAATAAATTTTAATTTTTTTTCTTTTTATTTGGACTTCAGGTTTGAATCCAATAAAAGGTGGGTAATATATAACAAATAATTGATGGGGGATTATGATTAAAAAATCCAATTGTTTTTCTAGCAGCCGTAATGTTACATAATACTCTGAAAGAAAGACTTAGGGAAAGAATTATATAGAAAATCATACAAAGTATTAAGGATTATAGACATATTTAAAAGATAACAGAAAAAAATAAGTATTTGAGGAGGAGGCTGCATGGAAAAGAGAAAGACATTTATGTTGAAAAGTTAGTATAAACATCAGGAATAAAAGGATGCCCAGTTCCTTATACAAACACACAATGAAATATACCACAGCACAGTTCAAATGTGTCATAATTGACCATGTTGAGGGGAACAGGATTACTAAGGTGGGTTGGCATACTATTCTAAATCAAAAAGAAGGAAGCTGGATAATTAAGCTAGGGGGGTTGTTTAACCCTGGGTTAAATGAACAGTTATAATCAGCCAATAGGGATGTTTTTTGTGTCTGTGACCTCATGTATTTAATGTTCTTGCTATTTGGTTTTGTGTTTTTTCTGAGGGAGGCAGCTTATGCCGAAACCTGTCTAACTGTAATTTGTGTAGTGTGTTTTTCACACTACTTTGATAGAGTTGCCACAATAAAATAAGGTATTGTTCTACTATTTGTGCAGGCAGTTGTTTGTTAAAGTTGATATAAATAACATAGAAGACAACAGGGAAGTTTGGTATGATAATTATGAGAAAATATGTTTATGTGTATTCATGTTAAAATGTGGATAGAAAAATTAAAAAGTCATAAAAGAAAGGAAAAATGTTTAAAGATTGCAACGATAAGATAGGATTTTTATTAATAACAATGACTAAAAAGTTGCCAGTGAAAGGAGAAATGAGGTATAAGGCTATTGAATATAGAAAATGTTTGGAGTGTGGTGAGTTATATTCTATTGAACATGTTTTATTAGAATGTAGTGAATCAAGAGATTATTTGAAAAATTAACAGAGGAAAAGATGGGATTGGGTAAAAAATCTTAAAATAGAAAATATTTCTTAAGGATGGTTTGGGAAGAAAAACAAATTATCTCATAAGATAGATAAAACAGTTGTAGCATGTGTATATCAAGGTGGCAAGCCAGATTAAGGGGTGTTTTATTTAATAAAGGTTGGAATGATAAGGAAATTATTGGTAAGATAAAAAAATTAAGTTGCATTTTAAAATGATTTTACTATGTCGTTTTATGCATTTTTTCATCTATTTACTTACTTATTAATTTACGATGTAAAAACACTTTTTTACCTAATTCCTATATATAAAAAACAATATGGATTAAATTATTGTATGTAAGATGGAGGGGTTAAAAAGAACCTGCACTCTTTTAAATGGGAGCTATTGGATCTTTTATATCCACTGAGTTACCACCAAATCAAGCAGACGGGACCTCAGTTTAACATTTTATCTGAATTATAGCACATTCAGGAGTGCAGCATCCCCATAATGTGACACTGTTGTGTCAGCAAATTAATCAACAAGAAAAGGAATAGAACCCATATCCTTCTGGTATTTCAGCACCAAAGGCAAGTGTGCTACCATTTACCCCACTGACACTGCAATATCTGTTAAAGCAATGAGAAGCTTGAAGGCCTAAGGTGGTCATTGATATTCCTTGTTGAGAACAAGTAGCTCAAGGATGAAGCCCTGGTGACAGCCTGATATAGACAAGTCATTGATTGGTGTGCCAAAGATAATATTATGAAAGGTGTCACTTACTACTGTAATGCATAACATATTGCTAATGGTATTACAGAGCTTAAAATGCTGTGTGGAAAAATGATTTGATGTTTCTTAAGTAGTTGTGAATTGAAGTGTTGATAATTTGGATCTATTTTGTGAAGTATTGTTATATACTTTTAAACTGCACAGATTATGTCATGCAAATTAATGATGCATAGTGAATTGTGATGGCACATTATCAGAGCAAAACAACAGAATGGTTGGTTACCATTGCATTTTTGAAATTCAGTAACATTTTCCTTTGCTGTTGTTTGCACATGTGAAAATTTATATTATGTGCAGTAAGCACTGTTAGCAATCAAATATAATAATTTTTTTCTGTATTTCAGTACTGCCAAAGAAAGCTTACACCATAGCCAGAGAAAAAGGAATGGAATTTATCCGTCCATTGAGGAGAGTGTTACAAATCATATGTACTGGGTATCAGCTTTCACTAAACCATATAATCTGCTGATAATCATTGCAAAATGACAGTTGATGAACTGGAACATCCAGGACATTCATGAACAGATGTCACGTCTCTCTTCCCCAAATCTATTTTTTGGCCAATGCACAGAAAGGAAAGAAGGCAAAAATGACTGCAGCCAGGTAATTGATGCTGCTGAACTATATTACCAGTCTTCCACCGTGCAGAATTTTATATTACCCACATACTTCTATTAATTGTCAGAGGCAATTGTGACACAGAGAGGAACCTTTGCCATCCTGGAAAGTAATATGATGCTAACGGACATCTCTCATTTGTCACTGCTATAATCAAGTTAGTGAAATAGCTGTGTTTTCAGAGGATGATTCTTCATTTCACACCAAAACGTATGTTACTGTGATTTCATGGCATGAAATGCATGCGGTCCTGCTTAACAATTAATGTATTCCATCTTTTATGAAACCTTCTGTAGAGAAATGCTGTTCTGCAAGGCATGGTAACAGTGTAGACATCGTCTTCAAAATTATGAATGCTGTTACCAAAATGCATTTGCACACCCTGAATGATATCCTGTTTGTAGTTATAATGATGACAGGGGTCCAAGGAAGTAAATATTGTGGGAAGAAATAGCCAGAGAATTGTTATGGCTAGGCTTGTATAGGCCCTAATGCCGATACCTAGTGCCAACCTATGAACCTATGAACCTATGAGATAGCTGAATATGTAGTAGTAATGCATTTCGTGTATGACTGAACATTGCTATTTTTACTACAGAATGAATATTTCTGTGCTGCATTTCAGTTAGAACTTTGAAAAGAATGACAACATCAGTGAGCGTGGTGTGCTATGTATTTTCATGAATCTTTCAGTCATTAAAAATTAAGAACCGTCATGCACGTAAATTAAAAAGTGTTTACGCATGACAAGTTGCAAATGTGAATTTGCAGGCAATGGTGTGTATTGAGACTTCTAATACATAGTGTAAGAGTTACATGAATATGTAGTAAATTCATTCTTTTTGTAAAAGTTGTTTTTTAAGTATTGGTTCATAAAGCAGGAAGTAATGAAGTAATTATTTTTCTGTTGTTTTCACTCTGATAATGGAAAAACTGTGATGTAGAGAGGCCTTGATACACTAAATTACAGTGACTTGAGTAAGTTTGGTAAGAAACCACATGCTGCAGTGGACAAATCTACAACTTCTAACACAACAAGATGACCAGACAGTCCATAAGTAAGTTTGCTGATCACGTCACATCGACTATTGCATAGTAAAAAGAGAAACTAAAGAAACTCTTCAAGTTTTTATGCATGTCAAAATAAATATTTCCTGCTGCTTACTCTGATAGTAGGAGTAATCAGTACTGGTGCACCATGCAATGTCTATAATGACAGCTGACAGTTGCATCTGTTCAATACGACCTGAGAAGATATCAGTGATACACGTGTATTTTTCTACTGAGCTAAGTGAAGTGAAAGTTATGTCTCCAGACTTATATTTTATAGCATTAATTCACTGTTGTTTCCATGTATAACTTTATTACATATGCATTGCCTGATTTTCTTAAATTCAGAAAATAAAATATTTTAACTTGTTGAATTATCATTTTCTTTCATCACTGGGTTCATGTGCATGTCATGTAAGTATTCGAATTCTGTGTAAAATGCTACATTGTTTCATCACTGGGTTCATGTGTATGTCATGTAAGTATTAGAATTCTGTGTAAAATGCTAAATTGTTTCATCACTGGGTTCATGTGTATGTCATGTAAGTATTCGAATTCTGTGTAAAATGCTACATTGTTTCATCACTGGGTTCATGTGTATGTCATGTAAGTATTAGAATTCTGTGTAAAATGCTAAATTGTTTCATCACTGGGTTCATGTGTATGTCATGTAAGTATTCGAATTCTGTGTAAAATGCTACATTGCTGTTATAACGTATAGCTTGACATGGACATCGCTAGCATTTATTCACGGTATTATGCTACTTCAACAACCAATGTTGTTGTTGTTTGTCTTTTGGCTTTTCCCAGTTAAGGGTCGCCACAGTGGAACTCCAGTCCGATAATGATTGGCAGTTGTTTTTTATGGTATCGAGCTGCCAGCCCGATGCCCAACCTTCAACGAAGGCACGCCCATTCAACGCATGTGTTTCGAATGCTCACTTGACTGCGGGGAGGACATGAAGACTCCACACAGAAGGCACTCCCAACCCAAGCCGAGAATCGAATGGGAGAACCTCTTGCTGTGAGGCAACAACACTACCGCTGCACCACCGCGGAAACATCTACTTCAACAACCAATATTCAAGTAAAATGTAATGTGACAAAGCCCTTTAGGTTTTAACTGTGCACATTATGGCTGTCTGACTTGAAATGTCTGTATGCACCATCAGCAGCAGAGTAGCTTTTCCATATTAATGTCACACATTGTGATGGAATGGGAACATCGACATGACTCATGTACCTCAGCCTCAGCACTAATCATCCATGCTTAGTGTAGCTGTGCTTCTAACTAGAAGGCTAATGCATTTTAAAATTAGTAGGGCCCACATATGCATTGCAGAATTAGTAGGGGCCACATGTAAGCATTAGGTATTCATGAAGATTTTCAGTGACTGCACAAAGAGAAGGAGAATTAAATCCTTGAAATCATCATGAAGTACTATGCTGAGTACATAACTGGTGATAATGTTACAGTGGACTTACTATGATCCACTCATTAGCTGGTGTCTCCTTCACATTTCCATATACTGTAAAAAATAACCGTACTGTCCAGTGCACCATTAACCAATGCAGGCAATGCATGATTCACTTCTACATACTCTGTCATTTGGAAAATGACAGAATACTGTCGAGTAGCAGTAAAACATTCAGTTGCACTTACTCCTTGATGGCATATGGTACATTTCCTCCATTATACTAATGTTTATACTGGTAATAGGAGGTCTGTAACACAATGGGGTCCAAGACAACAGGTCTGTCTCCAGACATTAGAAGGATTCATCTGATTTCCTTACTGTCACTCTGTTGTTCATCTGCTCTACTTCATTGAAGCAAAGACAAGCCACCATATGTTTCGTATCACTGCATTTTCTACAGGTGCAATCATTTTAAATAATGGGAATGTGTTAGAATGAAAAAAGTGGAATTGAAGAAAGCAGTTTTACTATTAGTTAATATGAGGTATGCATCTTAGCATAATTATGTAGTGGCATTCTGATTCATTTGCACACATGCAAGAAAGGCATGGACATAAAGAGCAAATTATTTGCTTTTGCATCATTACATGGCTCACAATGTAAGTTACAAGCACCATGCACTTATGAGCATGGACAGTAGACTCCCTGTTATCCAGTCTCGCTGGGACCGGACATTAGGCTGGATAAACAAATGGCTGGCTAATCAGAAAAAGCATACAAAATTGCATTTATAGGTTGCAAATCAGAATAAAAAATTAAGTATATATGTTGTATGCAAATATTTATTAAATATTTATTTAGTTGAAAAAAATAAGTAATTATTACATTTGGCTAAAGAAAGTAGCGTTGTCGCCTCACAGCAAGATGTTCTCCCATTCGATTCATGGCTGGAGCAGCTTCTGTGTGGAGTCTGCATGTCCTCCCCACGGTTGAGTGGCGTTCAAAAGACATGGGTGAATGGGCGTGCCTTCGTTGAAGGTTGGGCATCGGGCTGGCACCTTGGCACCATAAAAATCGACTGCCAATCATTAATGGAA